>NC_086453.1:29796468-29873248 GCF_028390025.1 Pseudophryne corroboree | reverse complement strand
ATTGGCAAGTTTACGCTTCTCCTCCGACAATTTTATTTTTGGTTTTGGAGTCCTTTTTTTACTGATATTTGGTGTTTTGGATTTGACATGCTCTGTACTATGCCATTGGGCATCGGCCTTGGCAGACGACGTTGCTGGCATTTCATCGTCTCGGCCATGACTAGTGGCAGCAGCTTCAGCACGAGGTGGAAGTGGATCTTGATCTTTCCCTAATT
Organism: Pseudophryne corroboree; assembly: GCF_028390025.1. Lineage (NCBI taxonomy): Eukaryota > Metazoa > Chordata > Amphibia > Anura > Myobatrachidae > Pseudophryne > Pseudophryne corroboree. The sequence goes on along the minus strand of NC_086453.1, from coordinate 29,873,033 downwards.
TTGGAACCTCAACATTTTTGTTCTCCATATTTTAATGGGCACAACTAAAAGGCACCTCAGGTAAACAATGGAGATGGATGGATACTAGTATACAATTATGGATGGACTGCCGAGTGCCGACACAGAGGTAGCTACAGCCGTGGACTACCGTACTGTGTCTGCTGCTAATATAGACTGGATGATTGATAATGAGATGAAATCAATATATATATGTATGTATATATAATATCACTAGTACTGCAGCCGGACAGGTAGATAATATATTTATTAGGTATTGGTAATGATGACTGATGACGGACCTGCTGGACACTGTCAGCTCAGCAGCACCGCAGACTGCTACAGTAAGCTACTATACTATAGTAGTATGTACAAAGAAGAAAGAAAAAAAAAAAACCACGGGTAGGTGGTATACAATATTATATATATATATATATATATATATATTATATACAATTATATATATATTAAACTGGTGGTGATTGATTATTAAACTGGTGGTCAGGTCACGTTGCAACTTGCAACTAGTATTCCGAGTCCTAAGCAGACAATCACAAAATATATTATTATACTGGTGGTCAGTGTGGTCACAACAATGGCAGTGTGGCACTGACTCTGGCAGCAAAAGTGTGCACTGTACGTTATATGTACTCCTGAGTCCTGCTCTCAGACTCTAACTGCTCCCCACTGTCAGTGTCTCCCCCACAAGTCAGATAATACACTTACAGTCACACTATCTAATCTATAAATATCACTTCAGCAAGTAGTATAGTAGTATACAGTATAGTAGTACTCCTCCTAATAATGCTCCCCAAAATACTGTGTCTCTCTCTTCTCTAAACGGAGAGGACGCCAGCCACGTCCTCTGCCTATGACTCTATAAATATCACTTCAGCAAGTAGTAGAGTAGTATACAGTATAGTAGTACTCCTCCTAATAATGCTCCCCAAAATACTGTGTCTCTCTCTTCTCTAAACGGAGAGGACGCCAGCCACGTCCTCTCCCTATGACTCTATAAATATCACTTCAGCAAGTAGTAGAGTAGTATACAGTATAGTAGTACTCCTCCTAATAATGCTCCCCAAAATACTGTGTCTCTCTCTTCTCTAAACGGAGAGGACGCCAGCCACGTCCTCTCCCTATGACTCTATAAATATCACTTCAGCAAGTAGTAGAGTAGTATACAGTATAGTAGTACTCCTCCTAATAATGCTCCCCAAAATACTGTGTCTGAGTAGTATACAGTATAGTAGTACTCCTCCTAATAATGCTCCCCAAAATACTGTGTCTCTCTCTTCTCTAAACGGAGAGGACGCCAGCCACGTCCTCTCCCCCTATGACTCTATAATATCACTTCAGCAAGTAGTATAGTAGTATACAGTATAGTAGTACTCCTCCTAATAATGCTCCCCAAAATACTGTGTCTCTCTCTTCTCTAAACGGAGAGGACGCCAGCCACATCCTCTCCCTATGACTCTATAAATATCACTTCAGCAAGTAGTAGAGTAGTATACAGTATAGTAGTACTCCTCCTAATAATGCTCCCCAAAATAGTATACTGTGTCTCTCTCTTCTCTAAACGGAGAGGACGCCAGCCACGTCCTCTCCCTATGACTCTATAAATATCACTTCAGCAAGTAGTATAGTAGTATACAGTATAGTAGTACTCCTCCTAATAATGCTCCCCAAAATACTGTGTCTCTCTCTTCTCTAAACGGAGAGGACGCCAGCCACGTCCTCTCCCTATGACTCTATAAATATCACTTCAGCAAGTAGTAGAGTAGTATACAGTATAGTAGTACTCCTCCTAATAATGCTCCCCAAAATACTGTGTCTCTCTCTTCTCTAAACAGAGAGGACGCCAGCCACGTCCTCTCCCTATGACTCTATAAAAATCACTTCAGCAAGTAGTAGAGTAGTATACAGTATAGTAGTACTCCTCCTAATAATGCTCCCCAAAATACTGTGTCTCTCTCTTCTCTAAACGGAGAGGACGCCAGCCACGTCCTCTCCCTATGACTCTATAAATATCACTTCAGCAAGTAGTAGAGTAGTATACAGTATAGTAGTACTCCTCCTAATAATGCTCCCCAAAATACTGTGTCTCTCTCTTCTCTAAACGGAGAGGACGCCAGCCACGTCCTCTCCCTATGACTCTATAAATATCACTTCAGCAAGTAGTAGAGTAGTATACAGTATAGTAGTACTCCTCCTAATAATGCTCCCCAAAATACTGTGTCTGAGTAGTATACAGTATAGTAGTACTCCTCCTAATAATGCTCCCCAAAATACTGTGTCTCTCTCTTCTCTAAACGGAGAGGACGCCAGCCACGTCCTCTCCCTATGACTCTATAAATATCACTTCAGCAAGTAGTAGAGTAGTATACAGTATAGTAGTACTCCTCCTAATAATGCTCCCCAAAATACTGTGTCTGAGTAGTATACAGTATAGTAGTACTCCTCCTAATAATGCTCCCCAAAATACTGTGTCTCTCTCTTCTCTAAACGGAGAGGACGCCAGCCACGTCCTCTCCCTATGACTCTATAAATATCACTTCAGCAAGTAGTATAGTAGTATACAGTATAGTAGTACTCCTCCTAATAATGCTCCCCAAAATAGTATACTGTGTCTCTCTCTTCTCTAAACGGAGAGGACGCCAGCCACGTCCTCTCCCTATGACTCTATAAATATCACTTCAGCAAGTAGTATAGTAGTATACAGTATAGTAGTACTCCTCCTAATAATGCTCCCCAAAATACTGTGTCTCTCTCTTCTCTAAACGGAGAGGACGCCAGCCACGTCCTCTCCCTATGACTCTCAATGCACGTGTGAAAATGGCGGCGACGCGCGGCTCCTTATATAGAATCCGAGTCTCGCGAGAATCCGACAGCGGGATGATGACGTTCGGGCGTGCTCGGGTTAACCGAGCAAGGCGGGAGGATCCGAGCCTGCTCGGACCCGTGGAAAAAAGCCTAAGTTCGGGCGGGTTCGGATTCAGAGGAACCGAACCCGCTCATCCCTAGTCAAAACACACATATGGTCAACACAAGGTTTTGGGAATTTTTTCATATTTTTTTACTTTTTCCATCCTTGTCTATCCATGTCAATAATCATAACCTTTAGTATCCTTGTAGTGAGCAAAGCATTTAATGTACGTCTGAGCACCAGGCATTGGGGGTCATTCCAAGTTGATAGCTCGCTGGCTAGTTTTAGCAGCCGTGCAAACGCTATGCCGCCGCCCACTGGGGAGTGTATTTTAGCATAGCAGAAGTGCAAACGCATGTGCAGCCGAGTTCTGCAAAAACAGTTTGTGCAGTTTCTGAGTAGCTCTGAACCTACTCAGCGCTTGCGATCACTTCAGCCTATTCGTGTCCGGATTTGACGTCACACACCCGCCCAGCGAACGCCCAGTCACGCCTGCATTTTTTTCAGACACGCCTGCGTTTTTCCAAACACTCCCTGAAAACGGTCAGTTGACACTCAGAAACGCCCCCTTCCTGTAAATCTTCTAGCGGGTGCCAGTGCGAAGGAAAACTTCATAGAACCTGTGCAAAACCACAAAGGGCTGTGTACCCGTACATCGTGCGTGCGCATTGCGGGGCATATGCATGCACAGAAATGCAGATTTTTAGCCTGATCGCTGCGAACAACGGCAGCTAGCGATCAACTTGGAATGACCCCCTTTATGCAGCTCTGTGTGTTCTCCCCTCCCCCAACAGAATGACAACAATCAGGCACAGTGCACACAGCTCAAGCAATTCCCATCCCCCACCCTCCCCGATCACAGCAGTGGCAGCTCTGTGTGATAGCAATTACTTTACACAGTCACAGTGCACACAAAATAACTAATATTTTTTAAATGGACCAATGGGAAAGAATTATGCTGCAAAAATGTAAGAAATTGTAAATAAATAATTATGATGCTATATTTCTTAAACTGGAACCAGACTTCAACAGTGATTATGTGGCTGATAGGTACTGTATATCCCAAGTACACAGATGTTCAGTTGTCGCAATGGCGCGGTGATTAAGATCCAGCATGCAGGATAAATCTAATCAGATCGCCTGTCAGGGTCAGTGTTCACTGGCCCTGACAGATCGCTCAGCACACATCGTTGACACATTGCTCTGCAGCGCTGTGTACTGAGCAATCTTGCTGAGCGATCTAGCATCGCTCAGATCGCTCAGCACAGTCACCCCGTGTGTACTGTGTAGGCCCTTTTATACAGTAGATGCTGTGATGTCCACTCCCTACTCTCCTTTAAAGCATGGCACAGGCTCCCCTCACAGCCAAGAGTGCATTTCCTGAGCATTTTACATTATTTGACCAGTTATGAAGGAAGCTGAATCAATTATATTTTTAAATACATACCATATTTGTTTATTGCAAGGAACAAGAAATGTATAAAAATACTTTTGATATAGTAGCTGCACAGACTAAAGTTAGAAGCTGAAAACACTTAAATTGGAAGTGAATTATTCATTTCAAATCCCAGGCCATCCCCCAGACAGGATGTATGCTATCTATACCCTCCAAGGAATCTACTTCAAAGGCCTCACACACTGAGATTTTCACACCTACTGTTCACAATTAGGAATTGGACTCTAAAGCTACGGCATGATTGCTACTTTCCTGTGTTTAATTGGTCACTCACTGTAGTCTGTAAACAGATCTTTATTAATATGGGGTAATATGCTCTTTACTGTGCAGCTCCTTTATGGAGAATGTTTTTTAGCTTGTGTTTTGCTGTGTGGCTGCTAACATTACAATAAACTATCATTGTAATAGTAAACCACGTTTTCAATGTCATTGTACAGTAATGGCTCTAAAAAGCCACTGATCGCTGTAGGTCAGCAACAGACTTACTTTGTGAAAGAAGCTAGATTTTTTTTCAAAATTTTGGAGCACCCATCCATAGCCATGTTTTTGAAGTACCCAAGCACATGGTTCTGTACAGGGAGGAAGGGAGTAGGGGGGAAGGGAGAAGTTTGTAACTGTTACTGATAGTCAGAGGGAGAGGGTTATGAGTCATATGGAAATAGAAAGTAAAAGGAAGAGAAACACTGAGAGACAGAGTTAGGGGGAGAGCGATAGAGTCAGGAGGAAAGAGCGACAAAATCAGGGGAAAGAGACACAGAGATAGTTAAGGGGAGAGAGATAGAGTTAGATGGTGAGACAAAAGTCATATGGAGAGAGAAAGTGACACAGTCATGTGAGAGAGATAAAGTCTAGGAGAAAGAAAATTAGAGGGTGGTAGACACTGAGAGACAGCATCACGGGAGTGCAATAGAGTCAGGAGGAGAGAGCGACAAAGTCATGGGACAGAGACACAGAGAGATAGTTTAGGGTAGAGAGATAGAGTCAAGAAGAGAGCAATAGAGTTAGAGGGAGAGATACATAGTTTGATGGAGAGACAAAGTGAGACAGAGTCATATGAGAGAGATAGAGTCAGAAGGAGAGAGATAAAGTCTAGGAGAAATACAATTAGAGGGTGGTAGACACTGAGAGACGGAGTCAAGGGGAGAGCGATAGAGTCAGGAGGAGAGAGCGACAAATTCAGGGGTCAGAGACACCGAGAGAAAGGGAGAGAGATAGAGTCAATGAGAGAGAGCGATAGAATTAGAGAGACAAAGTTTGATGGAGAGACAAAGTGAGACAGTCATGTGAGAGAGTAAGAGGGAGAGAGATAAAGTCTAGGAGAAAGAAAATCAAAGGGTGGGAGACACTGAGAGATAGAGTCAGGGGGAGAGCTATAGAGTTAGGAGGAGAGAGTGACAAATTCAGGGGACAGAGACATAGAGAGATAGTCAACGGGAGAGAGACAGAGTCAAGGAGAGAGAGCTATAGAGTTATAGGGAGAGAGACAAAGTTTGATGAAGGTACAGAGTCATGTGAGAGAGAAACAGTCAGGGGGAGAGAGATAAAGTCTAAAAGAAAGAAAATCAGAGGGTGGGAGACACTGAGAGATAGAGTCAGGGGGAGCGCGATAGAGTCAGGAGGAGGTAGCGACAAATTCAGGGGACAGAGACACAGAGATAGTTAAGGGGAGAGAGATAGAGTAAAGGAGAGTGATAGAGTTAGAGGGAGAGAGACAGTCAGATGGAGAGAGACACTGAGACAGAGTCATGTGGAAGGAGATAAAGTATAGGAGAAAGAAAATCAGAGGGTGGGAGACACAGAGACAGAGTTAGGGGAGAGCGATAGAGTCAGGAGTAGAGAGCAACAAAGTCAGGGGACAGAACTAGAGAGATAGTTAAGGGGAGAGAGATAGAGTTGGTTGGAGAGAGAAAGTCAGATGGAGAGAGACAGTGAGACAGAGTCACATGAGAGAGATAGAGTCAGGGGAGAGAGATAAAGTCTACTAGAAAGACAAAATCAGAGGGTGGGAGTCACAGAGACAGAGTCAGGGGGAGAGCGATAGAGTCAGGAGGAGAGAGCAACAAAGTCATGGGACAGAGACACAGAGAGACAGTAAAGGGGAGAGAGATAGAGTCAAGGAGAGATAGAGTTAGATGGAGAGAGACAAAGTGAGACAGAGTCATGTGAGAGAGATAGAGTCAGAAGGAGAGAGATAAAGTCTAGGAGAAAGAAAATCAAAGGGTGGGAGACACTGAGAGACAGTCAGGGGGAGAGCGATAGAGTTAGGAGGAGAGTGACAAATTCAGGGGACAGAGATATAGAGAGATAGTTAAGGGGAGAGAGATAGTTAAGGAGATAGAGTGATAGAGTTATAGGGAGAGAGACAAAGTTTGATGGAGATACAGAGTCATGTGAGAGAGAAATAGTCAGGGGGAGAGAGATAAAGTCTAGGAGAAAGAAAATCAGAGGGTGGGAGACACTGAGAGACAGAGTCAGGGGGAGGCCGATAGAGTCCGGAGGAGATAGCAACAAATTCAGGGGACAGAGACACAGAGATAGTTAAGGGGAGAGATAGAGTAAAGGAGAGAGCGATAGAGTTAGAGGGAGAGAGACAGTCAGATGGCGAGAGACACTGAGAGAGTCATGTGAGAAAGACAGAGTCAGGAGGAAGGACATAAAGTCTAAGAGAAAGAAAATCAGAGGGTGGGAGACACAGAGACAGAGTTAGGGGGAGAGCGATAGAGTCAGGAGGAGAGAACGACAAAGTCAGGGGACAGAGACACAGAAAGAAAGTAAGGGGAGAGATATAGAGTCAATGAGAGAGATAAAGTTAGAGAGAGAGAGAAAGTCAGATGGAGAGAGACAGTGTGACAGAGTCATGTGAGAGATAGAGTCAGGGGAGAGAGACAAAGTCTTCTAGAAAGACAAAATTAGATGGTGGAAGACACTGAGAGACAGAGTCAGGGAAGAAAGAGTCAGGAGGAAAGAGATACAGTAGAGTCAAAGGGAGAGAGACAAACTTAGAGGGAGAATGACACACAGAGACAGAGTCAGGAGAGAGACAGAATCAGAGTTGGCTGGTTGGAACAATATCATTCAATGTACAGTATGAACAGCTTTAGCAATGAATTCAAAGCAGGTCTCTTCCTCCACACCCCCTCCCTGATCACAGCCAGCAGTGGCTCTGTGTGCCCCTCCCTCACAATAATCGGAGTGAAAGTAATCCCAATACCCTGTTTGCCATTCCTAAAAAAAAATTCTTCTGAACAAAGCAGCTTATATTTAAATTATATTTTTAAGAATTAAAATTTATATAAAAGAAAGTTGCTTTCCTGGGGTTCGAACCTGGGTTCTTAGTTTACTAAATCAAAGCATTAGTCCACTAGACTACCTTGGTGTCTGGTAGTCATTCTTCATTTGTCCTCTTTCTGTAATTGGAAAAAATATTTTCTAGACCAAATGTACTATATGTGGAAAGCTACGTTACATGATGCACTGGCCACCCAGTGGTGAAACTATGAATTGTCATGGCACAACATCATGGCAGAACAACACAATGAACTTATGTCCTGCCAAATTGACTGCCATGGCACTCTTTTCAGAAAGGTAATCGTGGACACATCTGTATATCTATATACTATATTTATATATTTTTCAACTTCCTGTATGTTGCTTGTAAAACATACATGTCCTCATACACCTACAGTATTCCTTTTGCTTGAAACGTCTGGTGCAATTACCACGCTGCATACTATTTACTCAATTTTACTATATTTTCCAGCTAATTTTCCATTCATTGTATTACTTTCTCCTCATTTTTGTGTATTAGTTGCAAACTCTGTGGTGTGATAAATGGGGCTTATGATTGCAATGTGAAGATAGTTGTGGACACATCTGTATAAGTAGTGGTTTAGTATATATATTTACATTCTGTAACATACAGTAAGTCCAGTGGCCGCTCCAGAGGTTGTGCTGCAGCACAGTCCAAAACTCAAATAGGGGAACCACACCTACTGCCACCCCAACTGCTGACAAACATCACCAGCCAGGACTCAGTGGCAGCTGCTGTGGCTCCTGTATTTGAACTTTTGCAATCTGCTGCAGCCCCACCTCTGCACTTAGCACTGCAAAATGTAAGTCTGATTTTCTTTAAAAAATGTTTTCCTGTCACATTGACACTATCTGGAAGCCTGTAAGTGTTTATCTGTGCTGCTGTCATAAAAATGATTAATAGTATTAACAACTGATGGCAGTTCTCAATAATACTAAAGTCGGGTACACACTAAGTGATTAATCAGACAATATATTGTTCAGACGAGGATTGCAACAAAATATCAGCCACGTTGGTCAGTGTGTACCCGTGATCACGTGCTACTGTGTGTCATGTTGGGTATTAGGGCATTACTAATGTGTGGCATGATGTGTGAGGAATATTGCTGTTTGGAATTATGTGTATAAGGGGCGATACTACTGTGGCATTATGTGTATAAGGTGAACTACTGTGTGGTATAACATGTATAATGGGCACTACTGTGTGGTCTAATGTGAATAAGGGGCACTACTAGGAGGCATAATGTGTATAAGGTAAAGGGGTACTACTGTGTGGCATAATGTGAATAAGGAGCAATAGAGTGTGGTCTAATGTGAATAAGGAAACAGAAAATATACAGGCAGCGCTACTGATGAAGTGATTGGAATAGAACAATATTAAATAATATAACAATTTATTATAGTAAAAACAATAAAACTGCTAAAATTAGCAATTACTCTCCTCACAATTGTAAAGAATAAAATACATACACCACTTTCAATTAATATTTCTGTATGTAATGGGATCACTTGGTGTCTGTTCCTATATATTATGCCCAGATAAGTTCACTAATTCCATAGAGGCTTGATTAGAATAGCACAGTTCGGTTGTTTAGATATTTACCGGTCACCACTTTAGAGGTGGAAAGGCTTCCATACATGAGAGTCCATGATAGATTTAGAATGTCCTCATTTGTGTTGGTGAGTGCTGAAGATATCCTCTTGTTGCTGCACGGCAAGCTGGTAGTGGATCCGGGACTGGTTCAGACACACGCTGGTGATCGCCAAAACTGAGGTGGTGTGAAACAGGGGTGTCCTGATGCGTTTCGCTGCTCCCCAAAAAGTTTAGCAGCTTTATCAAAGGATCCTTTTATTGTTTTTACTATAATAAATTGTTATATTATTTAATATTGTTCTATTCCAATCACTTCATCAGTAGCGCTGCCTGTATATTTTCTGTTTTCTGGGTTTTTACGGGAGTGACCCTTCTGTTCATGTGGCAGCTGCTTGGTGCAGCAATCTCATAACAAGTGCCTGTTCTTCTTGCTAAGGAGCCCTTTACTAATGTGAATAAGGGCCACTACTGTGAGGCATAATGTGTATAAGATAAAGGGGTACTACTTTGTGGCATAATGGGAATAAAGGACACTACTGTGTAAATGGGGCATACTATTGTGTAATGTGAATAAGGTTACACTACTGTGTGGTACAGGGACGTGTGGTGAGGTAAATGGCTGGGGAAGCACTGGCTACTACCAGAGACAGATTTACACACAGTATATGAGGCCAAGGGTTCGTGTGGGCATTATATACAGCTGGAAATTTGGTGAGTTTTGATCAGAGATGTGCAGAAAACATGGGCACCTGCCTTAGACTTTTTACTCTAGAGTTTTGACTATAAAAATTATTAGAATAATACAAAGAAGATATTTCTATTATATTCTTTGTATTTTTCATATACTTTATATAGTGAAAACTCTGGTGTATATGATAGTATGACAGGAAAGGCTCTGCCTCACCTGCCTCACCCCACCACACATCACTGATGTGGTGTCATTTGAATTGGGGGTACTATTGTGTGGCCATGACCCTTCCGAGCAAGACCATGCTAAAGGAATGTGTTTCCCTAATTAAAATATGGGTGGTGGGGGCACCAATGCTCTTACTGGCACAGGGCAACAACATGTCTAGTTATGGCTTTGTGGAGTGAGGAGTGATGGGTGTTGCTGGCTGCTGCTGTTAGCCATGCTGTTGGGTGATGGGTGCTGTGGTGGGAGAGAGGTCCTTGTTTAGTGGCAGAAATAGCAGCAGTGCTGGAGGCACAAGCCAAAATCTTGCCTGGGGCATCAAATTGGCTAGGGCCAGCTCTGGGAAGCATACAGAAGCAGCCTGTGCTCCACATCACTGAGACGTCACTCACCTCTGAATTACACCTAAGAGTAATTTTTAGTTAACTGTATTAATGTACTGTATTACTGTACTGTATTAGTGTACTGTGTTAGTGTACTGTATTAGTGTACTGTATTAGTGTGTTCTGTGTTAGTGTACTGTATTAGTGTACTGTATTAGTGTGTACTATGTTAGTGTACTGTATTAGTGTACTGTGTTAGTGTACTGTATTAGTGTACTGTTTTAGTGTACTGTATTAGTGTACTGTATTAGTGTGTACTGTATTAGTGTACTGTATTAGTGTACTGTGTTAGTGTACTGTATTAGTGTACTGTTTTAGTGTACTGTATTAGTGTGTACTGTATTAGTGTACTATATTAGCGTACTGTGTTAGCATACAGTATTATCGTAATGTGTTAGTGTACTGTATTGGTGTACTGTATTAGTGTACTGTGTTAGTGTACTGTATTAGTGTACTATATTAGTGTACTACATTAGTGTACTGTGTTAGTGTACTGTATTAGCGTACTGTGTTAGTGTACTGTATTAGTGTACTATATTAGTGTACTATATTAGTGTACTGTGTTAGTGTACTGTATTAGCGTACTGTGTTAGTGTACTGCATTAGTGTACTGTGTTAGTGTACTGTATTGGTATACTGTATTAGTGTACTGTGTTAGTGTACTGTATTAGTGTGCTCTGCTAGTGTACTGTATTATTGTGCTCTGCAAGTGTACTGTATTTGTGTACTTAATTAGTGTTCTGTGTTAGTGTACTCTATTAGCGTACTGTGTTAGTGTACTGTATTAGTGGATTGTATTAGTGGACTGTATTAGTGGAGTGTGTTAGTGGACTGTATTAGTGTACTATAATTAGAAAAATATAATTAGCAATGCTGCAAAATGTATCCTCATAGCACAAATACTGTTCTGTGATGGTACGCTAGTATCTTATAGCAGCAATCTGAATAGGATGACTACAAAAACTTAGGAAACAGATTCTGTACAATTTATTTAGGAAACAAACTGTAAAACATACGTGTAGGAAAGATCCTCTGTCATGTTATTTAAGGTCCTGTTCTCCAAGGAGTTATTGTCCCATTATCTAAAGAAGGGGTCCTCGTGACTGCTTTTCCACTATAAACAGAATGATACTATTTAGAATAAACTTAGTAAATCTAATAGGAACAGTGTAAATACCAGAGATACATTTTTTTTTTTTAAAGTCAGCATTTCAAAACATGGACTCGTCATATACAGTAACAGAATTAATTTGGCCATACAGTGTACGATAATCATTTAAATGACTTATCTGAACAATTATCATGCATGGTAATGTCTGCTGGTCAGGGCGGAAAAAAGGTCTGTATTATTCAGTTGCGTTTTCATCCTGTCCCTGTCGGTTGGTGTGCAACATGATCATGCAGAGTATGGACATCTTAATTCAAATTTTTTAGAGATTATTTACTGAGATTACTACGTAGAATATGCATATTATTATTATCATCATCATCATCATCGTTTAAATAGAATGTCTTGGCAAAATCTGATTTTCTAAACTGAACCCTCCTCTTGCCAACGGGGCCAGATTAACAATAGGGCCAGATGGAGTTTTAGCTCCTGGCCTCCACATAACATTAGGCCTGTCATCATGACAGAATGTTGAATACCAGCCACCAGCTGGCCACACGGTTGGCGATATATCATAGGTATTCAAATTGTATTTCTTTTCTCACAAAATGATTAAATTTGTATCATTTTAGATAGCTAGAGCAGTGATTTTCAACCTTTTTTTACTTGCAGCACACCGAACAATATTTTAAAATTGCCATGGCACACCATCAGTTCCCCACAGAAAAAAACAAAAGACACACATTGGCCCTCATAGTAAAATAAAATCCACACATACATTGGCCTACACAGAAAAAACAATCACATTGATCCCCACATGAATTATTCACATTGGGGGTCATTTCGAGTTGTTCGCTCGTTATTTTTTTAACGGAGCGAATAGTCGCTAATGCGCATGCGCCAAGTAAATTTGCTATGCAGTTAGGAATTTTACTCACGGCATTACGAGGTTTTTTCTTCGTTCTGGTGATCGTAATGTGATTGACAGGAAGTGGGTGTTTCTGGGCGGAAACAGGCCGTTTTATGGGTGTGTGCGAAAAAACGCTACCGTTTCTGGGAAAAACGTGGGAGTGGCTGGAGAAACGGAGGAGTGTCTGGCCGAACGCTGGGTGTGTTTGTGACGTCAAACTAGGAACGACAAGCACTGAACTGATCGCAGTTGCCGAGTAAGTCTGGAGCTACTCAAAAACTGCTAAGAAGTGTCTATTCGCAATTCTGCTAATCTTTCGTTCGCAATTTTAATATGCTAAGATTCACTCCCGGTAGGCGGCGGCTTAGCGTGTGCAAAGCTGCTAAAAGCAGCTTGCGAGCAAACAACTCGGAATGACCCCCATTGTTCCCCCCATAAATCCTTGTTCTCCCCACATAAATCCTATTGTTCCCCACAGGAGAACCCCCCCCAAAAAAAATATTAGCCCCTACTGGTCAGCTGTCCTCCTCCCTGTCCCTCAGTGGCGGGGGTTGTTCATAGTGGAGTGTTGCAAATACTGAGCAGCGGGCGGTCGGGCAGGTGTGGAAGTGGGTGGGCAAGGAAAGCTGTGTATGCAGGCAGGAACTGGAAGATGTGTATGCAGGCGGGTGGGCTGGCTGGTTGGTGAGATACGGCGGCCGTGACCTATGATATCACACCGCCGCGTCTTCAAGGCATACGTCATGGCCGGAGCACAACTGATCCTCTAAGAAGAGCCCGGGCCAACAGTTCACTCTGAAGGTGCAGGAAGCTGCTCTGGCTCTGCGGCACACCTTGCAACTGGTCGCGGCACACTAGTGTGCCACGGCACACTGGTTGAAAAAGCCTGAGCTAGAGAGACACTCTAGTATCTTTAATAACTGTCTCCACTGAGGTGGTGGCCATTTTGGGAGGGACGTTTTCAATTGAAGCTTGCAGCATCATCTCCCCCCTACTGGGAGGGGGCGGGGCTACACGGTACCAGGCTGGCTGATACCACACCACAGGAGAATGATGTGCAACATCTCCTGCCAGCCTGTGATAGGTAAGTTGAGGGAGAGTGAGTAAGAGAGAGAAAGTGTGTGTGTGTGTGTGTGTGTGTGTGAGTGTGTGTGTGTGTGTGTGTGTGTGTGTGTGTGTGTGTGTGAGTGTATGTATGTATGTATGTATGTATGTGTGTGTGTCTGACTGTGTGTGTGTGGTCATTATGTGTAAGCTGTGCTACTATTGGAGGCATGTATAAGCGGCATCACTACAGGGAGCAGTTTGTATTTAAGCGTCACAGCTACTGGGGGCAGTATGTGTGTAAGCGGCACCGCCATTGTGGGGCATTATGTGTATAAGCAGCACCGCTACTGGGGGCATTAATATGGTGCAAGGGGCATTAATATAGTGTTGCTCTGTATGTGCACAGGATTTATGTATTTATTTTTTAAATATATATTTATTTATTTTACTTTATATATATATATATATATATATATATATATATATATATATTAGTGATGTGCACTGGAAATTTTTCGGGTTTTGTGTTTTGCTTTTGGATTTGGTTCCGCGGCCGTGTTTTGGATTCGGACGCGTTTTGGCAAAACCTCCCTGAAAATTTTTTGTCGGATTCGTCTGTGTTTTGGATTCGGGTGTTTTTTTTTACAAAAAACCCTCAAAAACAGCTTAAATCATAGAATTTGGGGGTCATTTTGATCCCATAGTATTATTAATCTCAACAACCATAATTTCCACTCATTTTCAGTAGTGATGTGCACCGGACATTTTTCGGGTTTTGTGTTTGGATTCGGTTCCGCGGCCGTGTTTTGGATTCGGACGCGTTTTGGCAAAACCTCCCTGAAAATTTTTTGTCGGATTCGGGTGTGTTTTGGATTCGGGTGTTTTTTAGAAAAAACCCTCAAAAACAGCTGAAAATCATAGAATTTGGGGGTAATTTTGATCCCACAGTATTATTAACCTCAATAACCATAATTTCCACTCATTTCCAGTCTATTCTGAACACCTCACACCTCACAATATTATTTTTAGTCCTAAAATTTGCACCAAGGTCGCTGGATGACTAAACTAAGCGACCCAAGTGGCCGACACAAACACCTGGCCCATCTAGGAGTGGCACTGCAGTGTCAGACAGGATGGCAGATTAAAAAAATAGTCCCCAAACAGCACATGATGTAATGAAAAAAAGAGGCGCAATGAGGTAGCTGTGTGACTAAGCTAAGCGACCCAAGTGGCCGACACAAACACCTGGCCCATCTAGGAGTGGCACTGCAGTGTCAGACAGGATGGCAGATTAAAAAAATAGTCCCCAAACAGCACATGATGCAAAGAAAAAAAGAGGCGCAATGAGGTAGCTGTGTGACTAAGCTAAGCGACCCAAGTGGCCGAAACAAACACCTGGCCCATCTAGGAGTGGCACTGCAGTGTCAGACAGGATGGCAGATTAAAAAAATAGTCCCCAAACAGCACATGATGCAAAGAAAAAAAGAGGCGCAATGAGGTAGCTGTGTGACTAAGCTAAGCGACCCAAGTGGCCGACACAAACACCTGGACCATCTAGGAGTGGCACTGCAGTGTCAGACAGGATGGCAGATTAAAAAAATAGTCCCCAAACAGCACATGATGCAAAGAAAAAAAGAGGCGCAATGAGGTAGCTGTGTGACTAAGCTAAGCGACCTAAGTGGCCGACACAAACACCTGGCCCATCTAGGAGTGGCACTGCAGTGTCAGGCAGGATGGCACTTCAAAAAAATAGTCCCCAAACAGCACATGATGCAAACAGGTGTCTCCCTGGGTGCCTGACTTAAACAAACCACCTCACCATCAGAATCCTCCTTGTCAATTTCCTCCCCAGCGCCAGCAACACCCATATCCTCATCCTGGTGTACTTCAACAGTGACATCTTCAATTTGACTATCAGGAGCTGGACTGCGGGTGCTCCTTCCAGCAATTGCAGGGGACATGCAAATGGTGGAAGGCGCAACCTATTCCCGTCCAGTGTTGGGAAGGTCAGGCATCGCACCGACACAATTGGACTCTCCTTGGGGATTTGTGATTTAGAAGAATGCACAGTTCTTTGCTGTGCTTTTGCCATCTTAACTCTTTTAAGTTTTCTAGCAGGAGGATGACTGCTTCCATCCTCAGGTGAAGCTGAACCACTAGCCTTGAACATAGGCCAGGGCCTCAGCCGTTCCTTGCCACTCCGTGTCGTAAATGGCACATTGGCAAGTTTACGCTTCTCCTCAGACGATTTTGATTTAGATTTTTGGGTCATTTTACTGAGCTTTATTTTTTTGGATTTTACATGCTCTCTACTATGACATTGTGCATCGGCCTTGGCAGACGACGTTGATGGCATTTCATCGTCTCGGCCATGACTATTGGTAGCAGCTTCAGCACGAGGTGGAAGTGGATCTTGATCTTTCCCTATTTTACCCTCCACATTTTTGTTCTCCATTTTTTAATGTGTGGAATTATATGCCAGTAATAGATCAACGTATAATACTGGTGGTCACTGGTCAGCAAAACTCTGCACTGTACTCCTCCTATATAATATACTGGTGGTCCCCAGTCCCCACAATAAAGCAGTGTGAGCACAGATATATGCAGCACACTGAGCACAGATATGGAGCGTTTTTCAGGCAGATAACGTATAATACTGGTGGTCACTGGTCAGCAAAACTCTGCACTGTACTCCTCCTATATAATATACTGGTGGTCCCCAGTCCCCACAATAAAGCAGTGTGAGCACAGATATATGCAGCACACTGAGCACAGATATGGAGCGTTTTTCAGGCAGAGAACGTATAATACTGGTGGTCACTGGTCAGCAAAACTCTGCACTGTACTCCTCCTATATAATATACTGGTGGTCCCCAGTCCCCACAATAAAGCAGTGTGAGCACAGATATATGCAGCACACTGAGCACGGATATGGAGCGTTTTTTCAGGCAGAGAACGTATAATACTGGTGGTCACTGGTCAGCAAAACTCTGCACTGTACTCCTCCTATATAATATACTGGTGGTCCCCAGTCCCCACAATAAAGCAGTGTGAGCACAGATATATGCAGCACACTGAGCACAGATATGGAGCGTTTTTCAGGCAGAGAACGTATAATACTGGTGGTCACTGGTCAGCAAAACTCTGCACTGTACTCCTCCTATATAATATACTGGTGGTCCCCAGTCCCCACAATAAAGCAGTGTGAGCACAGATATATGCAGCACACTGAGCACAGATATGGAGCGTTTTTCAGGCAGAGAACGTATAATACTGGTGGTCACTGGTCAGCAAAACTCTGCACTGTACTCCTCCTATATAATATACTGGTGGTCCCCAGTCCCCACAATAAAGCAGTGTGAGCACAGATATATGCAGCACACTGAGCACAGATATGGAGCGTTTTTCAGGCAGAGAACGTATAATACTGGTGGTCACTGGTCAGCAAAACTCTGCACTGTACTCCTCCTATATAATATACTGGTGGTCCCCAGTCCCCACAATAAAGCAGTGTGAGCACAGATATATGCAGCACACTGAGCACAGATATGGAGCGTTTTTCAGGCAGAGAACGTATAATACTGGTGGTCACTGGTCAGCAAAACTCTGCACTGTACTCCTCCTATATAATATACTGGTGGTCCCCAGTCCCCACAATAAAGCAGTGTGAGCACAGATATATGCAGCACACTGAGCACAGATATGGAACATTTTTCAGGCAGAGAACGTATAATACTGGTGGTCACTGGTCACTGGTCAGCAAAACTCTGCACTGTACTCCTCCTATATAATACTGGTGGTCCCCAGTCCCCACAATAAAGCAGTGTGAGCACAGATATATGCAGCACACTGAGCACAGATATGGAGCGTTTTTCAGGCAGAGAGCGTATAATACTGGTGGTCACTGGTCAGCAAAACTCTGCACTGTACTCCTCCTATAATACTGCTGGTCCCCAGAATAAAGATATTTGCAGCCCCCTGAAACAAAGTGAGAGGACGCCAGCCATGTCCTCTCACTATCATTTCCAATGCACGAGTGAAATATGGCGGCGACGCGCGGCTCCTTATATAGAATCAGAATCTCGCGAGAATCCGACAGCGGGATGATGACGTTCGGGCGCGCTTGGGTTAACCGAGCAAGGCAGGAGGATCCGAGTCGCTCAGACCCGTGAAAAAAAAGGTGAAGTTCGGGCGGGTTCGGATCCCGAGGATCCGAACCCGCTCATCAATAATTTTCAGTCTATTCTGAACACCTCACACCTCACAATATTATTTTTAGTCCTAAAATTTGCATTGAGGTCGCTGGATGACTAAGCTAAGCGACCCAAATGGCCGACACAAACACCTGGCCCATCTAGGAGTGGCACTGCAGTGTCAGACAGGATGGCACTTCAAAAAAATAGTTCCCAAACAGCACATGATGCAAAGAAAAAAAGAGGCGCAATGAGGTAGCTGTGTGACTAAGCTAAGCGACACAAGTGGCCGACACAAACACCTGGCCCTTCTAGGAGTGGCACAGCAGTGTCAGACAGGATGGCACTTCAAAAAAATAGTCCCCAAACAGCACATGATGCAAAGAAAAAAAGAGGCGCAATGAGGTAGCTGTGTGATTAAGCTAAGCGACCACAAGTGGTCGACACAAACACCTGGCCCATCTAGGAGTGGCACTGCAGTGTCAGACAGGATGGCACTTCAAAAAAAAAGTCCCCAAACAGCACATGATGCAAAGAAAAAAAGAGGTGCAATGAGGTAGCTGTGTGACTAAACTAAGCGACCCTAGTGGCCGACACAAACACCTGGCCCATCTAGGAGTTGCACTGCAGTGTCAGACAGGATGGCACTTCAAAAAAATAGTCCCCAAACAGCACATGATGCAAAGAAAAAAAGAGGCGCAATGAGGTAGCTGTGTGACTAAGCTAAGCGACCCAAGTGGCCGACACAAACACCTGGCCCATCTAGGAGTGGCACTGCAGTGTCAGACAGGATGGCAGATTTAAAAAATAGTCCCCAAACAGCACATGATGCAAAGAAAAAAAGAGGTGCACCAAGGTCGCTGGATGGCTAAGCTAAGCGACACAAGTGGCCGACACAAACACCTGGCACATCTAGGAGTGGCACTGCAGTGTCAGACAAGATGGCACTTCAAAAAATAGTCCCCAAACAGCACATGATGCAAAGAAAAATGAAAGAAAAAAGAGGTGCAAGATGGAATTGTCCTTGGGCCCTCCCACCCACCCTTATGTTGTATAAACAGGACATGCACACTTTAACAAACCCATCATTTCAGTGACAGGGTCTGCCACACGACTATGACTGAAATGACTGGATGGTTTGGCCCCCCACCAAAAAAAGAAGCAATCAATCAATCTCTCCTTGCACAAACTGGCTCTACAGAGGCAAGATGTCCACCTCCTCCTCTTCCTCCGATTCATCACCCCTTTCACTGTGTACATCCCCCTCCTCACAGATTATTAATTTGTCCCCACTGGAATCCACCATCTCAGGTCCCTGTGTACTTTCAGGAGGCAATTGCTAGTGAATGTCTCCACGGAGGAATTGATTATAATTCATTTTGATGAACATCATCTTCTCCACATTTTCTGGAAGTAACCTCGTACGCCGATTGCTGACAAGGTGAGCGGCTGCACTAAACACTCTTTCGGAGTACACACTGGAGGGGGGGCAACTTAGGTAAAATAAAGCCAGTTTGTGTAAGGGCCTCCAAATTGCCTCTTTTTCCTGCCAGTATACGTACAGACTGTCTGACGCGCCTACTTGGATGCGGTCACTCATATAATCCTCCACCATTCTTTCAATGGTGACAGAATCATATGCAGTGACAGTAGACGATATGTCAGTAATCGTTGGCAGGTCCTTCAGTCCGGACCAGATGTCAGCAGTCGCTCCAGACTGCCCTGCATCACCGCCAGCGGGTGGGCTCGGAATTCTTAGCCTTTTCCTCGCACCCCCAGTTGCGGGAGAATGTGAAGGAGGAGCTGTTGACGGGTCACGTTCCGCTTGACTTGACAATTTTCTCACCAGCAGGTCTTTGAACCTCTGCAGACTTGTGTCTGCCGGAAAGAGAGATACAACGTAGGTTTTAAATCTAGGATCGAGCACGGTGGCCAAAATGTAGTGCTCTGATTTCAACAGATTGACCACCCGTGAATCCTGGTTAAGCGAATTAAGGGCTCCATCCACAAGTCCCACATGCCTAACGGAATCGCTCTGTTTTAGCTCCTCCTTCAATGTCTCCAGCTTCTTCTGCAAAAGCCTGATGAGGGGAATGACCTGACTCAGGCTGGCAGTGTCTGAACTGACTTCACGTGTGGCAAGTTCAAAGGGTTGCAGAACCTTGCACAACGTTGAAATCATTCTCCACTGCGCTTGAGTCAGGTGCATTCCCCCTCCTTTACCTATATTGTAGGCAGATGTATAGGCTTGAATGGCCTTTTGCTGCTCCTCCATCCTCTGAAGCATATAGAGGGTTGAATTCCACCTCGTTACCACCTCTTGCTTCAGATGATGGCAGGGCAGGTTCAGGACTGTTTGCTGGTACTCCAGTCTTCGGCACGCGGTGACTGAATGCCGAAAGTGGCCCGCAATTCTTCGGGCCACCGACAGCATCTCTTGCACGCCCCTGTCGTTTTTTAAATAATTCTGCACCACCAAATTCAATGTATGTGCAAAACATGGGACGTGCTGGAATTTGCCCAGATGTAATGCACGTACAATATTGGTGGCGTTGTCCGATGTCACAAATCCCCAGGAGAGTCCAATTGGGGTAAGCCATTCTGCAATGATGTTCCTCAGTTTCCGTAAGAGGTTGTCAGCTGTGTGCCTCTTATGGAAAGCGGTGATACAAAGCGTAGCCTGCCTAGGAACGAATTGGCGTTTGCGAGATGCTGCTACTGGTGCCGCCGCTGCTGTTCTTGCTGCGGGAGGCAATACATCTACCCAGTGGGCTGTCACAGTCATATAGTCCTGAGTCTGCCCTGCTCTACTTGTCCACATGTCCGTGGTTAAGTGGACATTGGGTACAACTGCATTTTTTAGGACACTGGTGACTCTTTTTCTGACGTCTGTGTACATTTTCGGTATCGCCTGCCTAGAGAAATGGAACCTAGATGGTATTTGGTACCGGGGACACAGTACCTCAATCAAGTCTCTAGTTCCCTGTGAATTAACGGTGGATACCGGAAACACGTTTCTCACCACCCAGGCTGCCACGGCCTGAGTTATCCGCTTTGCAGCAGGATGACTGCTGTGATATTTCATCTTCCTCGCAAAGGACTGTTGGACAGTCAATTGCTTACTGGAAGTAGAACAAGTGGTATTTCGACTTCCCATCTGGGATGACGATCGACTCCCAGCAGCAACAACATCAGCGCCAGCAGCAGTAGGCGTTACACTCAAGGATGCATCGGAGGAATCCCAGGCAGGAGAGGACTCGTCAGACTTGACAGTGACATGGCCTGCAGGACTATTGGCTTTCCTGTCTAAGGAGGAAATTGACACTGAGGGAGTTGGTGGTGTGGTTTGCAGGAGCTTGGTTTCAAGAGGAAGGGATTTAGTGGTCAGTGGACTGCTTCCGCTGTCATCCAAAGTTTTTGAACTTGTCACTGACTTCTGATGAATGCGGTCCAGGTGATGTATAAGGGAGGATGTTCCTAGGTGGTTAACGTCCTTACCCCTACTTATTACAGCTTGACAAAGGCAACACATGGCTTGACACCAGTTGTCCGCATTTCTGTTGAAATAATTCCACACCGAAGAGGTGATTTTTTTTTGTATTTTGACCAGGCATGGCCATATTCGTCCCACGGACAACAGGTGTCTCCCCGGGTGCCTGACTTAAACAAACCACCTCACCATCAGAATCCTCCTTGTCAATTTCCTCCCCAGCGCCAGCAACACCCATATCCTCATCCTGGTGTACTTCAACAGTGACATCTTCAATTTGACTATCAGGAACTGGACTGCGGGTGCTCCTTCCAGCACTTGCAGGGGGCGTGCTTCAGCACGAGGTGGAAGTGGATCTTGATCTTTCCCTATTTTACCCTCCACATTTTTGTTCTCCATTTTTTAATGTGTGGAATTATATGCCAGTAATATATCAATAGCAATGGCCTACTACTATATATACTGCGCACAACTGAAATGCACCACAGGTATGGATGGATAGTATACTTGACGACACAGAGGTAGGTAGAGCAGTGGCCTACTGTACCGTACTGCTATATATTATATACTGGTGGTCAGCAAACTGTGCAAAACTGAAATGCACCACAGGTATGAATGGATAGTATACTTGACGACACAAGGTAGGTAGAGCAGTGGCCTTCTGTACCGTACTGCTATATATTATATACTGGTGGTCAAAAAACTGTGCAAAACTGAAATGCACCACAGGTATGGATGGATAGTATACTTGACGACACAGAGGTAGGTAGAGCAGTGGCCTACTGTACCGTACTGCTATATATTATATACTGGTGGTCAGCAAACTGTGCAAAACTGAAATGCACCACAGGTATGGATGGATAGTATACTTGACGACACAGAGGTAGGTAGAGCAGTGGCCTTCTGTACCGTACTGCTATATATTATATACTGGTGGTCAGCAAACTGTGCGAAACTGAAATGCACCACAGGTATGGATGGATAGTATACTTGACGACACAGAGGTAGGTAGAGCAGTGGCCTTCTGTACCATACTGCTATATATTATATACTGGTGGTCAGCAAACTGTGCAAAACTGAAATGCACCACAGGTATGGATGGATAGTATACTTGACGACACAGAGGTAGGTAGAGCAGTGGGCTACTGTACCGTACTGCTATATTTTATATACTGGTGGTCAGTAAAACTGTGCAAAACTGAAATGCACCACAGGTATGGATGGATAGTATACTTGACGACACAGAGGTAGGTAGAGCAGTGGCCTACTGTACCGTACTGCTATATATTATATACTGGTGGTCAGCAAACTGTGCAAAACTGAAATGCACCACAGGTATGGATGGATAGTTTACTTGACGACACAGAGGTAGGTAGAGTAGTGGCCTTCTGTACCATACTGCTATATATTATATACTGGTGGTCAGCAAACTATGCAAAACTGAAATGCACCACAGGTATGGATGGGATAGTATACTTGACGACACAGAGGTAGGTAGAGCAGTGGACTACTGTACCGTACTGCTATATATATATAGTTATACTGGTGGTCAGCAAAACTCTGCACTGTCCTCCTACTATATAATACTGCTGGTCCCCAGTCCCCACAATAAAGCAATTAGCACACTGAGCACAGATATTTGCAGCACACTGAGCACAGATATGGAGCATTTTTCAGGCAGAGAACGTAGATATTTGCACTTGCAGCACACTGAGCACAGATATTTGCAGCACACTGAGCACAGATATTTGCAGCACACTGAGCACAGATATTTGCAGCCCACTGAACATAGAAACTGAGAGGACGCCAGCCACGTCCTCTCACGATCATCTCCAATGCACGAGTGAAAAATGGAGGCGACGCGCGGCTCCTTATATAGAATACGAATCTTGCGAGAATCCGACCGCGAGATGATGACGTTTGGGCGCACTCGGGTTAACCGAGCAAGGCGGGAGGATCCGAGTTACTCTGACCCGTGAAAAAAAAGGTGAAGTTCGGGCGGGTTCGGATCCCGAGGATCCGAACCCCCTCATCACTAATATATATATATATATATACAGTATATACAAAAAAATTTAGGAGGGGGGGGGGGGCTGCCTACTTTGTTAGTCCCGGGCCCCACAATTTCTGATGGCAGCCCTGCCCTTCACACTTCTGCCCACTAGTTTAGCTCCATCCATGAACTCTGCCAATTGATTACCTCCTCCCACTCGAACCTCCAACATTTTGCCCATGCTGCTCCTTACCTCTGGAAAATTCTTCCTTTCCTTATCAAATTCTTCACCTCTCTATGGGGTATAATTACTTAAGGTCAATTTTGACAAATTTTGTATTTTCCACAGATTTTTGCCTAATTTTGCTAATCTGAGAGCTGTAAAATGTAAAAGTCATCCAAAAATCAACTTTTCCGTAAAAACATAGGAAAAAACTTTAGGTTCTTTTTAATAGAACTTTATGCAAATCGGAGATTAACTAACAGTCAATTTGTAAAATAGATGAAACAATAGACTAATGAATGACAGTCATTTTTCACTTCTAAAATACATTCTGTTGCTTAAACCTTATGGTGCCTATAAAAGCAGGAATGATGGAAGCTATGCTGATGTTTTTGCAAATGAGTGATTATCAACAAATTGCATTTACATATGCTTTGCATCGCTCATAGGTCAAAGTCTAATAGTGATGTTGCTTGCAGTGCTTACCATCACGCAGAGTGATTGACAGGCACCATTTGTGGGCATTGAATGTCAGCCTGTAGCAGCCGTGTTTGGACATCTCTGTTCAGGCTGCCATTCTACTTAGCTGTTAATTTACTGGAACTGACGATTTTAGAAGGATCTGCATGTGCACTGCGAATGTGTACACAGTTGCTGTGTCT
Source organism: Pseudophryne corroboree (assembly GCF_028390025.1). Classification (NCBI taxonomy): domain Eukaryota; kingdom Metazoa; phylum Chordata; class Amphibia; order Anura; family Myobatrachidae; genus Pseudophryne; species Pseudophryne corroboree. The sequence continues at coordinate 29,848,829 of NC_086453.1, read as the reverse complement.
TTGCGATGGCTCTGGTGGGTATCTCTGTACTTTTCAGCATGCACAATCGCATCTGTGAATTCTGTTGCATCAATAAATGAACCAAGTGGACCAGGGTCCACTGTGCAGGCACTCCACCATTGCATATATATACGAAAACCATCAGGCACCAGACCATTGAGATGTATGCAAACCATTGCAGGCACCCCACCAATGGAGATGTACTGTATGCAAACCAGAATTTGAGGAACCACAGCAGGTTCTTCCATGTGGTATGTTTTGTCCAATAGAAAATCATCAGCAGGAAGTGGTAGTCAATCTTTGGATAATTTTTTTTACTTAATGTTATGTCTGCTTGCCCTTTGACTTTAGACTTAAAAAATTCAACCAACATCAACATCGGATTACAAAAAAAGAAAAACAACCTTGATTTTTTAGTAAATATGGAATTTTGTCCATCGAACAACCTGTCGCTTTACGTTATCTCATTTAAACTCTCATCTACTCCGTACTGCCTACAATGGTACCTAATCCTTGAGTTCTGCAGCTCATTTGATTACTATGAATGCGGACACATCAATATTTATAAATGTCCATGTCCTGCAATGTTCTGTACTGTGACTTTTTGTTGTTTTGTTAAATTTTTGTACTTTGTAAGGTGCTGTGAACCCCTTGTGGTGCCACATAAATGAATGATAATAATATGACACAGACATAATTTTCCATAATTTCAGAAAATGTACTGGGCATAACAGCCAACCATAGGTGGTGATTTATTTGATATGATTAGCTGTTCATTTTATAAATTCTACAGAGGTGGTAATTCTATAGATACCCCCAAAAATATGTATTAGCAGCTATTTACAGTGCAGTATGTGAAATTAGGGTGGAGAATGCCAGGGTATTAAACATTTTTCCACATCTTAATTGACGTTCGGATTCCAGGGTTAAGACACACATTTATTAACATTTAAAAATAAAATAAAAACAAAAACATTTTAAACAAAAACCATCTGCTAGTAAATGTATGTTTTAACGGGTGGTCTTCAGTATGCCGGCGGTCAGGCTCCCGGCGACCAGCATACCGGCGCCGGGAGCCCGACAGCCGGCATACCGACATTTATTCTCCCTCGTGGGGGTCCACGACCCCCCTGGAGGGAGAATAAAATAGTGTGGCACGCGTAGCGCGCCACCGTGCCCGCAAGGGGCTCATTTGCGCTCCCCACACTGTCGGTAAGCCGGCGGTCAGGCTCCCGGCGCCGGTATGCTGGTCGCCGGGAGCCCGACCGCCGGCATATCGTAGTGAACCCGTTTTAACACTGGAAGCCCAACGTCGATTAAGTTCAATCTAAACTCCATCTGAAATTGATCAAAATCAAACAAAATTAACCTTTAGTAAATATACCCCTATGTCTCAATTATATGATGCTGTTATTTCTGAGAATGTTTTTGCTTATGATCTTTTCCATTTTTTTATTTAAAAGGTGACAATTCCTGATATGCATACAGTATGTTTGCTACAAAAGCAATGGAGCTGTATTTATGGCAATCACCTCTCTTTTCTATAAAGGTTGAAAACTCTGTACTGACAAATAATAACCAACAATTGTTGATCACCAACTGAAAAAGGATTATTTATGCAGATTACAGTTGATGATATATATGTGGCTATTTCTTCATCATGCAGTACATCAAATGACACCAGATGTAGCGGTACTCACACTGAGCTTAATACATTTAACAATAATGTATCAGTATAACATGAGGTTCCTCAGACAATAGAGAGCCTCAAAAGACACTGAGAGATAGTGTGAGATATTGAAAGAAATCTGTTTTTAAGACCTATCAGTTTTCTATAGTGTATCTTTGTTCTCTTAGATCAACCACTTTAACTTTACATAAAGTGTGGCCCGACAAAAGTATTTTTTTCTCTATATTCTGTGACTGTGTAATGACACTAAGGTGCACCACCAACCTTATCACCTTCATCCTTATGGACAGTATCGTTTATCTCTAATACATGGTATATTAATAGTAGTGACGTGCAGTGAGGTGAGGCAAGTGAGACAGAGCCTTTCCTCTCATTCTCCAATATACACAGAGTTTTGGTTGTATAAGGTATATGACAAATACAAAGAATATATTAGAAATATCTTATTTATATTATTCTAATCATTTTTATAGTGAAAATCTGGACTACAAAGTCTATGACAGGTGAGGCAGTGCCTCCCCTACCTATCTTTTCCACACATCTTTGATCAAAACTCACCAAATTTCCAGGAGTTTATACTGCTGCACCTGTGTATAATGCCCACATGTATACACTGCTGCACCCTTATATAATGCCCACATGTATATACTGCTGCACCTGTGTATAATGTCCAGATGTATATACTGCTGCACCTGTGTTTAATGCCCACATGTATATACTGCTGCACCTGTGTATAATGCCCACATGTATATACTGCTGCGCCTGTGTATAATACCCACAAGTATATACTGCTGCACCTGTGTATAATGCCCACATGTATATACTGCTGTGCCTATGTAAAATGCCCACATGTATATACTGCTGCACCTGTGTATAATGCCCACATGTATATACTGCTGCACCTGTGTATAATGCCCACATGTATATACTGCTGCACCTGTGTATAATGCCCACATGTATATACTGCTGCACCTGTGTATAATGCCCACATGTATATACTGCTGCACCTGTGTATAATGCCCACATGTATATACTGCTGCACTTGTGTATAAAACCCACATGTATATACTGCTGCACCTGTGTATAATGCCCACATGTGTATACTGCTGCACTTGTGTATAATGCCCACATGTATATACTGCTGCACCTGTGTATAATGCCCACATGTGTATACTGCTGCACCTGTGTATAATGCCACATGTATATACTGCTGCACCTGTGTATAATGCCACATGCACTCTTGTCTCCTCAGCCATTTAGCACCTTACCGCACGTCCCTGATTTATAGGTAATAATTCTAATATCTTTGAATACAAATACATTTGTTTGAGCTGTTTCCAGGTTGTGTTTACTTATCTTCAGTTTGATTATTGTCTTTGGCAAGAAAAAGTGTTGTAGAGGTGAAGTTACAGTAAATATATATATAATGTTTTATAGAAAGCGTGAAATGAAACAACTTTACAGTATGCAGCAAGTGTGAAACTGCCACACAGCTTTTAACAATCAGCTCTTGAGTTACGATTTTGAAGCATACAAAAACAGCCAGTAATTACCATACACAAAATTAGCATATGCACCTGATATGTCATAACATGGTGTGTCCATGAATAAATCTGTTCCCTATAACTGAATTTGCCCCTAACAATACACAACCTAATCTTCTTCTTACCTCTCTGTTTTTCCGTGATCGTCTTAGCCTTCATAGCTCTCTTTTCTCTGAACACCATGAGAATGGACTGTGTTTTTATTTAATGTGTTATAATTGGCTGGTGCAGAAAAGATGTTTTGTTCTAAGATTTTATGAGCGCTCCTCATATGGAAATAAACAGATTTAGTTATTCTTAAAGATTAGCTCTGTAGATTTGTATCTCATCAGATAGCAGAAAGTGAGTTAATTTCCTGTACTTCAAAAGCTCAGTTCTGTTAGACAGATGCCAGCACTTTATTATACTATAGTTAGCCTTGCCAAAATATCCCTTAATCCAGAACACCTATGATTTACACAGTTTCAGGGGCTGGCTAAATGAAATCCTGCATTTCACTTGGTTTTTACCAGCCACAAAACCTGTGTAAATGAAAGGTGACCTGGATTAAAGGGGTGGTCTTCAGTATGCCGACTGACGGGATCCCGGCGCACAGTATACCGGCACCGGGATCCCGACAGCCAGCATACCGACACTTATTCTCCCTCGTGGGGGTCCACGTGCCACCGTGCCCGTAGCGTGGCGAGCGCAGCGAGCCCGCAAGGGGCTTATTTGCGCTCACCACACTGTTGGTAAGCCGGCGGTCGGGCTCCCAGAGCCGGTATGCTGGTCGCCGGGAGCCCGACCGCCGGCATATCGTAGTGAACCCGATTAAAGGAATATTACGACAACCCTAAATATAATCTGCATGGTACATACTGTATTTCAACATATTTCTACTAATTCCATTTATTTTATGTAGTTTTCCTAAGCCTTAATTTTGCATTCGCTTGCCTCATTCATGTAATAGAAATCACCGAGCCACAGTACTCTTTGGATTTGCCATACACCTCAGATTGTGCTATTACAGTACTCATAGATTTGCAGCAAAGCACTTGGGTTTGTGAAGTAAGAGAGAGACGTTTACAGAGAAGCAGCAGGTTTTTCCTGTAAGTTGGTAGCAGTGCAGAATACAAGAGGTATACTGGAGTGGGTATACTGGTATACTGGAGTGTGTATATTGGAGTGAGGAATGCAGTATATTGCAGGGTCTCACCGAGTTAAATGGAACACATCTAGGCTCCACTCTTGTGCTCTAGTACAGTGACAAGATGGCACAGCACATGTACAATAAACTAAACGGAAGCCATCTTGGTTAGGGAATGAAGCCCCATATAGATGCCAACATGGAGACTGCACAGTAGTGTTCTCCTGGCTTCTACATCCCTCTTCGCTACAAGCTTCTCCATGTTACATAAACAATTTTCACTTTTAGCTATCTTGAAGCAACCTGTAAATTTAGTAAAGAAGGTAACATATCAGAGAAGTCTAGTCCACATTTTTTTGCTATGGACATAAGCAAGACGAGAGGTAAAAATACTAAGCTCCTTGTTTGCCCGACTTTGCAAATATGAAAATGTTTGCCCATTATTACAAACATGGGAATTAACTAAAGTCAAAACATGAGAGCATAGGCTCAATAGAACTTTAAAACATGGGTGAACCCACAATCAAATACACCATTGGGCAAACTCGAATGTACTTTCCATAGGAATCACTGAAACATAGGAATTTATCTACTGTTGAATTATCAAACTCCTCCGTGAATTGATCAAACTTGGACAAAAAAATACAATTTAAAAATAGACGTCCCCCTGAGCTACATGTTTAGAGAAACATTGCACAGATCAGTGAGATCTGTGCAATACTTTTCTGTGTTGAAGTAATAAAAGTGTTAAAAAAACAGCATCCCCCCCAAGTATAACCAGCTCCGGGCTCTTTGAGCCGTACCTGGTTCAAAAAATACAGGAAAAAAATTGAGTAGGGTTTCCCTGTATTTATTGAACCTGCACCGGGCTCTTGGAGCTGGCCCTGGTTCTAAAAATACTGGGGAAAAAATTACATAAAGGTTCCTTGTAATTCTAGAACTAGCACTGGGCTCCAATAGCAGCAAGGGGACAAACTTGATGGGGTCCCATGTCCAAAGCATTAACCCCCTTAAGTAGTGAGCCCAGGGCAGGGATTCCTGTGGAATATTGTCTTTTACAGGAGAATTACAAGTCCCAGTAAGCCTCTCTGCATTATGGTACATGGAGAACTAAAGTACAAGCATGTATGGCATTGAAGGGTTTGCTGATACTGTACCTATAGTACCCCTGTAAAAGAAATATCAAAATAATAACAGGACACCCACACCATGATAGTAAAACTCTAATACACTCACTAACACATACTCAACTTGTCTCTACTGCCATCGCGTCCATTTGTCCATGTTGAAGCCTGACTGCCGTAATAAAAAAAATCCATAACTACCCCTTTTGTAACTTCCTCTTCAGTCCACGTAGGCATCCAAGGGGTTAAAAAATTAAAACAAAACAACCAAGACAATGGACATGAAGAGTCCTATACACATGAAACAGGATGAATGGCACAGAAGGGTATAATTGTGATGTGCCAGGTGCCAATTAATTGCTGCATCTGTATGGAATTATAGTACAGGTTGAGTATCCCATATCCAAATATTACAAAATACAGAATATTCCGAAATACAGAATTTTTTGAGTGAGACTGAGATAGTGAAACTTTTGTTTTCTGATGGCTCAATGTACAAAACTTTGTTTAATACACAAAGATATTAAAAATATTGTATTAAATGACCTTCAGGCTGTGTGTATAAGATGTATATGAAACATAAATGAATTGTGTGAATGTACACACACTTTGTTTAAAGCACAAAGTTATTAAACATATTGGCTAAAATGACCTAGCTGTGTGCATAAGGTGTATATGTAACATAAATGCATTCTGTGCTTAGACTTAGGTCCCATCGCCATGATATCTCATTATGGTATGCAATTATTCCAAAATACGGATAAATCTGATATCCAAAATACTTCTGGTCCCAAGCATTTTGGATAAGGGATACTCAACCTGTAATAATATCTGTAAACACTTCTTATTCCATCTGATGGTATAGAGTTGTAAGGGTAGCTAAAGCCTCTATGTGCCATGTATGGTAAACTAAGGCCTACATAACAGATTCTAAAACATTTATGACTATCGTGATATTTTTACATTTACCAGTTCATTAATGATGATGAAATTTTGTCTGGTAAAGGGAAAAAGTTCTTAAGTTCTTAAGCAAACATTCATTAATAGCATTTATAGTATTTAGATGATAGCTGATGGAACTTCAACTTATGTGTAGACTACAAAGCTTGTGTTAGGCTCTGTGCTTCTTGTAATAGTTTAAAAATAAATGCTTGAAGAACCCCATAATGACGTTTCAAAGCCTTTTTTTACAATGTATTTATCTATGTTATGCTTTAATATTGTTTTTATTTACTACAGTATATTTAAAAAAACAAATGTTACGAATGCACACGGAGACAGTTATCTGGGTGCAGATTATCTATGTACAGATATTTTTAACTTAATTATTATTAATATCCAGAAATTCTAAAATGCTTAAGGGATCTTATACAAAACCTCATTTTAATAATCAACATAACATATGTGACGCGCATAACATTACCATGCCTCCTTCACTTGGCCCTTAGAATCTATTAGATCTCCTAGAGGTGAGGATGAGATAGAAGATGTAGCAATGCAAGCAAGTAGTATACAGTTCCTTCTTCCTGATGAAGTCTGATGGAGTATAACAGAGCAGTAATATATTGTCACATTTACTAACCTTTTATAAATGTGGATTGATAATTGTTCTTAATAAATGTAAGATGTACAATGAAATTCTGAAAAACAGTTGCTTAAAAATAATTTGACAGATCTTTTATTCACAATATTATAGGAAATCTGGTGATATTGTAGAGGTAATATTTACATTTGTGTGTAATATTTACAATCAGTGGTAAATTTACTATAGCAAGTTATGCTAATTATCTGTTCTTATTTATAAATAGGTTACATTTTCTCTTTAAATGAAAACATAAAAAATGATTTTTCCAATATACCTAGTACAGTGATATATGTTCAGAATGTCGAGAATGACGGAATGTATTCATCGCATAATCTTGAAATTGTGAATGTTGACAGCCAATGTTAAGGTTAGGTTTAGTGCTAGGGTCAGGCAGCCATTAACGTTAGGGTTAGGCTGCAGCTAGGTTAAGTGTTAAGGTTAGGCTGAAGTTAGTTTTAGGTTTAGGGTTAGGCTGCAGTTAGGGTTAGGGTTAGGCTTCAGTTAGCGTTAGTTTTAGGGATAGGCTGCAGTTAGTGTTAGGGATAGTGTTAGGCTGCAGTTAGTGTTAGGGTTAGTGCTAGCATTAGGCTGAATTTAGGTTTATTGTTTGGATTAGGCTGCCATTAGGGTTAGGGCTAGTGTTGGTGTTAGGCTACATTTAGGGTTAGGGTAAGGCTGCAGTCAGTGTTAGGGCTGGGCTGCGGTTAGTGTTAAGGATAGTGTTATGCTGCAGTTAGTGTTAGGTTTAGTGCTAGGGTTAGGCTGCAGTTAGTGTTAGGGTTAGTGCTAGGATTAAGCTGCACTAAGGTTTATTGTTTGGGTTAGACTGCCGTTAGGGTTAGGGCTAGTATTAGGGTTAGGCTACATTTACGGTTAGGGTAAGGCTGTAGTTAGTGTTAGGGCTAGTCTGCAGTTAGTGTTAGGGATAGTGTTAGGCTGCAGTTAGTGTTAGGGTTAGTGCTATGATTATGCTGCACTTAGGTTTATTGTTTGGGTTAGACTGCTGTTAGGGCTAGTGTTAGGGTTAGGCTACATTTAGGGTTAGGGTAAGGCTGCAGTTAGTGTTACGGCTAGGCTGCAGTTAGTGTTAATGATAGTGTTATGCTGCAGTTAGTTAGGTTTAGTGCAAGGTTTAGGCTGCAGTTAGATTTATTGTTTGGGTTAGGCTGCAGTAAGTGTTAGGTTCAGGATTAGGCTGCAGGTAGGGTTATTGTTATGCTGTAGTTAGGGTTAGGCTTCAGTAAGCGTTAGTGTTAGGGCTAGGCTGCAGTTAGTGTTAGGGATAGTGTTAGGCTGCAGTTAGTGTTAGGGATAATGTTAGGCTGCAGTTAGTGTTAGGGTTAGTGCCAGGATTAGGCTACACTTAGGTTTATTGTTTGGGTTAGGCTGCAGTAAGGGTTAGGGCTTGTGTTAAGGTTAGGCTACATTCAGGGCTAGGCTGCAATTAGTGTTAGGGTTAGGCTGCAGTTAGTGTTAGAGCTAGGCTGCAGTTAGTGTTAAGGATAGTGTTATGCTGCAGTTAGTGTTAGGTTTAGTGCTAGGGTTAGGCTGCAGTTAGGTTGATTGGGTTAGGCTGCAGTTAGTGTTAGGTTCAGGATTAGGCTGCAGGTAGGGTTATTGTTATGCTGTAGTTAGGCATATGTTTAGGATAAATTATGTAAAATAGGCAAAATGACATGGTCAGCAACTGTATACATTCAGAATGTTGACATTCCGGTCCATGTCAACATTTTAGGTGGGATGTACTAAAGCCTAAAGTGCTATAAAACATGAGAAAATCCAGTCCACATTTCCATATGTATCAAACTGCAGAATGCGATGAACTCCGGAGCTTGGAGCAGGTGGGTAATGCTATCTTTGGGTGGCGATACCCAATAGAAGCCCTGGGCTTTTCTCTGAACTCCCCCTGAGAGGGTACCCAGCACAATTCTGCTATTGTGCAATGTCAGAAATGAACATTTAATAAGACAATACAGAAACATCGGATTTGACTATAACGAGGCTTTGTCACTATTCTAGAGTTAAGATTCTGAATGTCAACTTGTTATACCCCACCCAGTACAATATCATTAGGAATTTGTTTGCAGTGCACAAATCACATGTTAGAGCAAAACACAGGCTAATAGTCAATGTGATACATTACACCTAGTTACAGCAATTGCCTGGTAATGGGCATGCACTGATGTTAGTAAATCACTCAACAAACATTGCACAATGTGTTCTCCAAAAACAAGACCCTTTCCAGTTTCTCATTCAATCTACAATACTATTATAAGACACTTGCATACAAATAACCAGCAATGCCAGGTAGGGGCATATAGGGCTACATAGAGGGACACAGATATCTTGTATTCCAAGTAACCTGCAAGATATGGACCTAATTTTAAACTAGGTGCCTGGGGGGAGGGTTTGGCAAGAAATTACGGGTCATTCAGTAAGAATAGCAGGGGTGGCGATAGTAAACAAAATGGGGGAGGAGTAGGGGGGAGGAATAGAGCAGACGGCAAGGGTAGCAAAAATAGGAATAAAAATTCCAAACCAATGTGGTTTAACAATAATATAAAGGAATTAATGGACAAAAAAGACGAGCATTTAAAAAATACAAATCTGAGGGGGATGCAGAGTCATTCAAGCACTATAAGGACTGTAACAAAATATGCAAAAAAGGAATAAGAGCGGCTAAAGTAGAAACTGAAAAACTAGTAGCAAAGGAAAGCAAAGCAAAACCCAATTTTTTTTTAAGTACATCAACAGCAAGAGACTAAAGAAGGAGAGTATAGGCCTTGTAAAGGACAGGAGGGGAGTCTATCAAAAATGATAATGACATAGCAAACAAACTAAACACGTTTTTTTCAATGGTATTTACCAGAGAGGACCAAATGCTGGGTCTAACACAAAATCTCAACAAAGATAATGTCCCACTGCTAAATGCTTATTTATGTGAGGAGGTAGTCTGTGACCGATTAAAAAAGTTAAAGATTAATAAGTCACCTGGTCCAGATGGAATTCACCCGAGAGCTCTTATGGAGTTGCACGCTGAACTAGCAAGACCTCTATATTAGATCTTCATGGATTTGGTTAAATCGGGTATGGTTCCCAAAGACTGGCGTATAGTGGAGGTTGTGCCGATATTCAAAAAGGGGAGCAAAGCTAAACCAGGTAATTATAGACCTGTTAGTCTTACATCTATAGTGGGAAAAGTATTGGAAGGTATTCTAACGGACGGTATTCAAATGTTCCTTGAAGCAAATAAGGTAATTAAAAGGAACCAACATGGATTTGTGAAGGACAGATCATGTCAAACCAACTTACTTGTCTTTTATGAAACAGTAAGTGCAAACCTTGATCAGGGTAAGGAAGTGCATGTAATCTTTTTAGACTTTGCCAAAGCTTTCGACACTGTACCACACATGCATCTTATCTATAAGCTACAAGAAATACGGCTAGGGAGCATAATATGCACTTGGGTCAGTAATTAGTTAGATAATAGGGAGCAGCGCATTGTGGTCAATGGATCATTTTCAAATTGCACTAAAGTACTAAGTGGTGGGCCACAAGAGTATGTACTTGGACTACTTTTATTCAACATTTTCATCAACGACCTAACAGTAGGTCTAGAGAGCATGGTGTCAATTTTCGCAGATGATACCAAATTGTGTAAGGTTATAAATACGGAGGGGGATGCTGAGTCTCTTCAGAACGACTTAATTAAACTGGAACCATGGGCAGCAAAATGGAGAATGAGATTCAACACAGACAAGTGTAAGGTAATGCACTGTGGGGGCAAGACCAGAAATTACACCTACATACTAAATGGGGTAATACTAGGGGATTCTGTACTGAAAAAAGACTTAGGGGTTCACATAGATAACAAATTAAGCAGCAGTACCCAAAGTAGGAGTGCAGCAAAGAAGGCTAAGATATTAGCATGCATAAAACGGGAAATTGATGCAAGGGACGAGAGTATTATACTCCCATTATATAAATCACTAGTGAGGCCACATCTTGAATACTGTGTGCAATTTTGGGCACCATATTACACAAAGGATATCCTGGAGCTAGAAAAGGTTCAGAGGCGGGCGACCAAACTAATCAAGGGCATGGAGACGCTGGAATACGAGGAAAGGCTTGTAAGGCTAGGCATGTTTACAGTGGAAAAGAGGAGACTAAGAGGGGACATGATCAACATCTACAAATATATAAGGGGTCAATACACAGAGCATGGGAGGGACCTGTTTTCTATAAGATCAGCACAGAGGACACGTGGTCACTCGCTTAGGTTAGAGGAGAGGAGTTTCCGCACATTGAGGCGAAAAGGTTTTTTCACAGTAAGGACAATACGTGTTTGGAATTCCCTGCCTGAGAGAGTAGTAACTGCGGACTCAGTCAACACCTTTAAGAATGGGTTAGATAAATTCCTATTGGATAAAGATATTCAGGGTTATGGTGCGTAGGCACGCATTATAGTTAATATAACTAGTCCTAACATAAAAATAACTAGTCCTATAATAAGACTGCATAGGAGACCACAAATAAGTTGAACTCGATGGACAATTGTCTTTTTTCAACCTTAGATACTATGTTACTATGTTACTAATTCAGTAAGGATTGCAAATTCTGCTAATTAGCAGAATTTGCAATCCTTTTGTTAGCATGCTGGGGGCCGCCCATCGCAGGGCAAGGCCACCCAGCATGCTGACCACCACATCTCCCTCTTCAACAAGCATAATTTGCGATGCTATCGCAATTTCTGCTTATTAGCAGAAATTAAGGATGCCTCCTCCTGGTGTAGCTTAGCTGCGCCCACAGGAGGCCTGTCGCCATTTTTCCAATCGCAGCGGCTGCATGTGATGTCACGCAGCCGCTGCAATCACACCCCCATTCGCGCCGCACTGCCCCACCGTTTGCCGTCCTCCACCCCCACAATGCTCCATTTCCTTCCAGGAAACAGAGCGTTGCCGCCCCGCAACCGCCTCTTCCTGATTCACAGGCAGAGGCGATAGCATTTTCTGCGGCCCTCCTGCAGAAAATGTAGGCACACCCCCAGGTTGGGCGCTGTGCATGCGTCCTCATCTGATCCAACCTGAATCAGCCCCTATGTACAGAATATTTGTGAATACTATCCATTTAACATATTAGGGTGCTCAGTCACAAAATATTCATTATAATGAAGATGCTAAATTTAATTTTGTAACTGTGCTGGTGGCAGCGTTGTTCAAGCTGTTAAGGTCAGACCGCTCATTCAAAGCATTTTCCAACATGGCTGGTATGGACTTTAAAAAGCTTTTCTTGAAATCAAGGGAAAAGAAGACATAGAGCAAGGGGTTTATGCAGCTGCTGAAGTAAGCCAAGCAGACGGAAACTTCTGTAATGACAACATCAGCTCTCCAGTAATTTATATCAATCGTTATCAATGGCCAGGTGTTATATGGAAAGTAGCAGATGAAGAAGTATACTATGACAGCGGTGAGGAGGCTTTCTGGCCAGGTCCAGTGCTTCTCACTGTAGACCTCATTTCTCATCTTCACAAAACTCTACAAGAGACAGTAACAACTCCTGTATCTACCAGCTGACTGAGCAAGAGAAAGACAAGTTATCTGGCCAGTGGCTACAGGACAAGTAGAAGTCAACACAGATAAATCACCATTTCCCACAGGCAAACCTAGATTATCCTTTACACCTTGAAAAAGACCCTAGCCAGGGGTAGAAATGTGTTGGTGAGAAGGTGTTCTGGCCAAGTCCAGTAGAGTGATTTAGGCAAAAAAAGGAAGAAATAGGTACTGGCGCTTGCGCCAGCTGTAATGAACGACTCAATAAATAAAATATAAAAAGATATATTTAATAAACATTCATCAAGGAGAGGTTATCCTACCCCTCAAGAGTAAAACATGAGCAATTGCTGAACTATAAAAATACAATTAGTAGGATCCCACAGGGTTAACCCTTTCAAGTATAATGTCCACAGTTCCTGGCTAGGACGCTATTCCACATTTGCCTACAAGTTCAATTAGGTGTAAGGTAATTTACCAGACTGGATTCCAGATAAGTCCCCTAGGTCTCTCATGCAGTTAGGAACCAAATGGCAGATGGGGATGAGTCCAGGTCATATAAAGAACTTGTGTCGGAATTTTATCCAGTGGAAGCTGATGAGTCCAAAGATTGCCAGGAGGTGGATGAGGGTGCTGATACTTGTGGTCCTACAAACTTAAGCCCAACACGTTTCGCTGGTCTGATGGGTGCCAGCTTCCTCAAGAGCATAAATCCAATGTCCAGCCAGTAGGCTTTATATACCCTTAATAGTTAGGGATTAGTTGGAAACACCTGTTAGCCCTACTAACACATATTGGTATGCATTTCACAAATCAGATAATCAGTCACAACAGAAGGCAATCATTTAAAAGATATATACTAAAACTATTTTTATTTATGAAAACGAGTCCTATAAACACTTTAAAAATGTAAAACTGTAATCCTAGACTTGTATCACGTGATCGTAGCCGGTCACGTGGGATTGGGCAGTCAATGAGCCCCTGATCTCAAAGTTTGTAAGATCCCGCCCAGGACCATATGACCGACCCCGATCACGTGATCCCGGAAGCACGTAGTGCGGTTCACAGACCCGGATGTATCGTAGCGCTCAATGGAGCGCACACGTCAGAATCAGGAAGTGGGTACTGCGTTCCAGAGACTGTGGGACGCAGCACTGATGTTACTAGATCATATTAGACACATCATTAGACAGCACAAAGAAAAGGAGAATGGGGGACAGATATCTTAATAAACAGTTGGAAGGCATTCACTTTCGTATGTTCTATATTTAGAAGGTGCCTATAAAGAATAATCCATCCATACTTATATAGAAATACTCCAAAGACCTCGGAAGAATACTCCTATACAGTAAATAGTGAATCCTTATTAAATAAGAAAATATATACTGGGTACATTGCCCACATTTTTATTTCATTACTGACTTTAATTACGCAATGCTCCAGAGCAATCGGACATCTGAAACAATATTAATAAAAGGATAGAGAAATGGTATAGGAAGTGAGGAATTTTATATATTCACAATCTTCAACTATCAGATGAATATTATACATTGTTAAAGAAATTATTAATATACAGGCAGACCACCTATTGCGTTCTCCAGATTCGGAGGTTATAAATAGATATCATACTCCAACAGTCCGGTGGGATACCAAAGATATCTTTCATCATGTTACTACGGAATATAGACTACACATATAGTATTATGTTTCATTATATTTCATTAGGTTAGATTTTATTATATATATTTCTCAATTTTTAATATTTTTAATTAGGGGTGTGCATCAGGCTAGGAAAAGGGAACACATGTTCCCAAAGGTGGCAAAAATGGTAAAAAAAGGAACAATGCTTCTATACACAAGATAGCAGATCTTAGTTTAACTCAAAAAATGATGTATATATTCCACAAAGTAGTTCATATAAGTCATCAAAGCCCCTGATTTATATTATCGTATTGTGTTTAGCTGAATACTCTCATTCAGCCCATCCGGGTGCAGAGTGCCAAATTTTAATATCCAATAGACTTCCCTACAGCAAAGCTTGTTGAACCTGTTCCCCCCTCTAGGTGTGGGGGCGACATGTTCAACACAGATGAGGGACAAACTTCTCAGATCTCCCATGTGTGCCTGTGAAAAATGTCTCGATACACTGTGTTTCTCATATCTCTTAATGATATTCCTGCGGTGCTCCACAAATCTAACATGCATGGGTCTTGTGGTTCTCCCCACATACAGTAGTCAAGGCCGCAACCGCAGGTTAAGAGATATATGACATAATTTGTATCGCAATTCATAAAGGTTTTCAGTTGGTATTGTTCATTATTCCCTGGTAGAGTCAGGGAACATGTTTTTTTGGGCATATGAATACACGTGGTACACCGAGTTTTCCCACAGTTGAAACACCCGTGGGTTTAGTCGACAACCATGAGCATCCTATGGGTGTCTCCTTTTGTACTTTCATGGGATCCAAATAGGTAGGGGCTAGTATGGTTTTTAGGGACTGATTTTTCTTAAAAACCACTAAGGGTTTCGAAGGAAGTATTTGATTAAGGGTACGGTCCTGTCTTAAAACTCTATAATTTTTAGAGATGATGGATAGAATATCCTGGGCTGAGTTGTTATATTTACAGACAAAGGCTAGTTGTCTCTCACCATTTACACCATCTTCCTTTTTGTTCTCAAAAGTTGTATCTTTAATTTTAGGAGTGAGAAGTTTCATTCTATCCATATGATACACCTCACTAAAGGCCTGTTGGAGAAGGCGCTCTGGATATTTTCTCCGTCTCAGAGAATCCATAAGTTCGTTCGCCTGCTGGGAGAAGGTGTCAATATTGGAGCAATTACGTCTGAGTCGCATCATCTGCCCCTTAGGAATGTTATGTTTCAAGGGAGCAAAATGAGCCATCTCGTAATGTAAACACGATAATGTGCTAACAGACTTGGTGTAATTTGATGCAATAATTTGGTTTATGAATTGCGATACAAATTATGTCATATATCTCTTTGCTGTAGGGAAGTCTATTGGATATTAAAATTTGGCACTCTGCACCCGGATGGGCTGAATGAGAGTATTCAGCTAAACACAGTACGATAATATAAATCAGGGGCTTTGATGACTTATATGAACTACTTTGTGGAATATATACATCATTTTTTTGAGTTAAACTAAGATCTGCTATCTTGTGTATAGAAGCATTGTTCCTTTTTTTACCATTTTTGCCACCTTTGGGAACATGTGTTCCCTTTTCCTAGCCTGATGCACACCCCTAATAAAAATAAAAATAGAGAAATATATATAATAAAATCTAACCTAATGAAATATAATGAAACATAATACTATATGTGTAGTCTATATTCCGTAGTAACATGATGAAAGATATCTTTGGTATCCCACCGGACTGTTGGAGTATGATATCTGTTTATAACCTCCGAATCTGGAGAACGCAATAGGTGGTCTGCCTGTATATTAATAATTTCTTTAACAATGTATAATATTCATCTGATAGTTGAAGATTGTGAATATATAAAATTCCTCACTTCCTATACCATTTCTCTATCCTTTTATTAATATTGTTTCAGATGTCCGATTGCTCTGGAGCATTGCGTAATTAAAGTCAGTAATGAAATAAAAATGTGGGCAATGTACCCAGTATATATTTTCTTATTTAATAAGGATTCACTATTTACTGTATAGGAGTATTCTTCCGAGGTCTTTGGAGTATTTCTATATAAGTATGGATGGATTATTCTTTATAGGCACCTTCTAAATATAGAACATACGAAAGTGAATGCCTTCCAACTGTTTATTAAGATATCTGTCCCCCATTCTCCTTTTCTTTGTGCTGTCTAATGATGTGTCTAATATGATCTAGTAACATCAGTGCTGCGTCCCACAGTCTCTGGAACTCAGTACCCACTTCCTGATTCTGACGTGTGCGCTCCATTGAGCGCTACGATACATCCGGGTCTGTGAACCGCACTACGTGCTTCCGGGATCACGGGATCGGGGTCGGTCATGTGGTCCCGGGCGGGATCTTACAAACTTTGAGATCTGGGGCTCATTGGCTGCCCAATCCCACGTGACCGGCTACGATCACGTGATACAAGTCTAGGATTACATTTTTACATTTTTAAAGTGTTTATAGGACTCATTTTCATAAATAAAAATAGTTTTAGTATATATCTTTGAAATGATTGCCTTCTGTTGTGACTGATTATCTGATTTGTGAAATGCATACCAATATGTGTTAGTAGGGCTAACAGGTGTTTCCAACTAATCCCTAACTATTAAGGGTATATAAAGCCTACTGGCTGGACTTTGGATTTATGCTCTTGAGGAAGCTGGCACCCATCAGACCAGCGAAACGTGTTGGGCTTAAGTTTGTAGGACCACAAGTATCAGCACCCTCATCCACCTCCTGGCAATCTTTGGACTCATCAGCTTCCACTGGATAAAATTGTGGGCAAATGTGGAATAGCGTCCTAGCCAGGAACTGTGAACATTATACTTGAAAGGGTTAACCCTGTGGGATCCTACTTATTGTATTTTTATAGTTCAGCAATTGCTCATGTTTTACTCTTGAGGGGTAGGATAACCTCTCCTTGATGAATGTTTATTAAATATATCTTTTTATATTTTATTTATTGAGTCGTTCATTACATTTTGAACTCCAGCCGGCGCCAGTACCTATTTCTTCCTTTTTTGCCTAAATTACCAAGGGAACTGACCTTCCCAGTACGGGCTGCCGCTGACAGCGCACTCCATCTGTGCATTTATTCCAGTAGAGTGATTACCTGGAGATAGCAGACCGCTGTTTTGAGGAAGTCCCGGGATCCCCTCTACATATTTGTGTGCTGTGAAAGAACTGTTTGACCGCAGTTCCTACAATTTCAGTAATTACCCTCTATTCAAAGTGACTGGGATACCTCCATTTTAAGGACATTGCCTCATTCCTGTGTACAAATAGACACAAAGGGGTATATTCAATTAGGGTTGAAAGCTGCCATCTGTGGAAAAGACAGCAGTTTTCGACTCTTTAAGGTCGAAATGTGATTCGACCTATTCAATCCCAGCTGTTTTTATTCGACACGTCTGGGAATTCGACTCGTCGAATAGTACGTGAATCAGTGGTATAGCTGCCGATTCACGTACTTTTGAGGGAAACGGGGCCAAATTCGACAGGATTTGGCCCCGTTTCCGACCATCTCAGTCCAAGAAAATGTCAGACTGAGATGAGGGACTGTGAAGGAGAGGGGGAAAGTCGCGGGGAGAAGGGGGAAAGCTGCAGGCAGCCAGACGGGGGGAGCCATGGGCAGCCAATTGGGAGGAGAGCAGTGCTGGAGGATGTCACAGCCGCTGCTCACAGCAGCGTCCACCTGGCTCCAGCAAGCGAGACCTCGCTTGCTGGAGCCGGGTGAACGCTGCCGTGAGCGGCGGTTGTGATGCGGGGACTGGGAGAAGAGGGATGTGAGGCAGAGAGACAGGGGCGGGAGACGGGGAGAGGAGTGGGCAGACTGGAGAGAGCAGCGCTACAGCTATATAGCCGCAGCTGTAGCGCTGCTGTCCCCAGTCTGCCCGCCGCTCTCCTCCGTCTAGCTCCTGCATCTCAATTCAACTTTTTTAAAAGTCGAATTGAGGTGACATTGAATAGCCCAAGTCGGATCCATTCTGACAAATGAATGTCGGAATGGATCCCACTTCAATTGAAAATATTTTTATGTATCTTAATTAAATTGTACTTCACTATATGTTCCTTCCTCTGTTTCTTTTTATGATGGGATTCTCTAAAATGGAGATAAACACATGGAACTAATTGGATAGTGAAACGACTGAGGAGTGCTGGTTAAGTTATTCCTCCAATTTTTTATTTTTGTTGCACTATTGGTGAAGGGTGAAGGGCACCTTTAAGGAGTATTTAACTGAGAGGCTGCTGCTTTTTGTTATTTTCTCATTAAATATTGTTTAGGTTGTTAATTTCCATATGCTACTCTCATATAAGTGAACCTTTACAGAGTAAGCAGCCTTTAGTGAAATATTGAAACCACTTGGCTCATGGATGAAACATATTATCATATTTTTTTCTTTGATGTGGATGGGTACAATTTACCATGACATACTGCTTAAATAGCAGGCTTGTATTTCTACCTGTGAACAAGGGATGGACTGGGGACGTGGAGCAGCCCTGGAATGTCACTGGTCACACAACAAGGGGTTGTGGTCATGGCTTAGTGGAGCATGCCATGAGCCAGGTGGGTCTGGCCACGCAGCACACCCTGTATAATGTTCGCAGTTGGGGTGGAGGGAGGGTGGGTAGCAGAGCAGAGAGCCGGAAGTCTATACTGCTTGACCAGCATTGTAGCCTTTGTGGCTGGATTGGCCCATCCAGCCATCAGCCCTTCTGGCATATGGCTAGTCTGGCCCTGCTGTAAACCATGTCCATGTCTGTCACTCACACTATTTTACTGGACCCACCCACCTTATAGTCGCCCACTCTCCTGGAATATCCGGAGACTTACACATTTTGGGTAGCTCTTCTGCTGCGGCTTCACCGTCTTCTTCTGCTTCCGGGTCCCGGCGGTGTTTTGAGAGTCACTACTAGCCTTGATTTCTGAAGCTGCAGCATTCTGGTGGGTATTTATCCCTCATCATTAACCTTAACCCCTAAATCTAAAACTATGCCTCCCCCCAGTGCATATCCCTTAACTCCCCCCAACACACACAGTGGTATAGTAACATCCGCCCACAGCCTAACCTCCCAGCAGCGTATAAGCCTAACCGTCGGCATCCTGAAATTAACATCATTTTACATGTAGACATTGCAGATGTCAAAATTGTTAACCTGTCGATAGATTTAGGATGTCAACCTAATGCCTGTCAACATTTTATCTATGTCAACATTGTGATGTCAACATTGTGGTGTCAACCTAATGAACTTCAACATGGTTACTGTCGACCATTTGACCTGATACGGGATGCCACTCCGTCTGGTCTGTGCTTTGTATACAGCTATTCCCCCTCTCCAGTGCTGGCTTAAACCACGTGAAGGCCCCTAGGGTGTCAAAATCTCAGGTTTCCTTTGCAAATTATTATTTTTCATTTTATCAACCAACAGTTTACGATCTGGAAACTGTAATGTAAATCTGATGTCTATGGTTTATTTACTTTAAGTTGTTAATGGGTGCAGTATTTTCTTTACAGAGTATTTAATGTAAAGTTTTTGTTTTTTTGAGTTGATTCATTGTCTCTATTTTTTGGAAACAATGGGGGTCATTCTGAGTTGTTCGCTCGCTAGCAGATTTTAGCAGCATTGCACACGCTAGGCCGCCGCCCTCTGGGAGTGTATCTTCGCTTAGCAGAATAGCGAACGAAAGATTAGCAGAATTGCGAATAGAAAATTCTTAGCAGTTTCCGAGTAGCTCCAGACCTACTCACAGATTGCGATCAGCTCAGGCCGTTTCGTTCCTGGTTTGACGTCACAAACACGCCCTGCGTTCGGCCAGCCACTCCCCCGTTTCTAACAAAACCAGAATTATTAACTGCTGAAAAAGCGCCTCAGCAGAGGATGTATGTAAATTCAAGGTTATTTCTGAAATCCTGCGCTAGCCCGACAACTATATGTGTTATAGTGTGATAGAAGTGAACAAAAAAAGAAGGATCGGCTGCGCTGAATTTCAGAAATATATAATAACGGTGGAGAGAGCCAACGTATCAATAAAAAATAACCAAATTTATTAAAAAACTGTAGAATAATACATATGAATAAGGCAATAAAACATGAATAGATAATTGCTCAGTAAATTATCTCAAGGTATCAGCACGATTAAGGACTTATGTAATGTTGCAGCTGTGGTGTATAATGCTGAAGTCCGTATTCCGTAGCTGAAATAGGTGCTGTTCGTAGTGCACAATAATGCGCAGGGTGCAATTGTGGAGCTCCAGAAATAAATCACGTGTATAAAGCCAGTGGGTCAGTCAGTGATAAATACCTCTCCAATGGGCTGGTCCGTTTACCGGGCGTCCCCGGTCTGGTATCCTGCGATGCCCACAGATGCTATGCAGCAGAGAGGAGACGGATTGCTGTATGTGATCAGCTGGCTTGTGCGGCGTGAATGACAGCGGCTGTTTAGAAGCTGAAAATAGTCAGGAACGATGCCGTCTAGAAGTGCTGAGCTCTGCACCACATATGAGACACCTGAGCAAGGTGTATGGTGTATGGAGAGGCGGGTCCTATCCCCCGTTTCGGGTCCTATCCCCCTCCCCCGTTTCTCCAGGCACTCCCACGTTTTTCCCTGACACGCCTGCGTTTTTTAGCACACTCCTGGAAAACGCTCAGTTTCCTCCCAGAAACACCCACTTCCTGTCAATCACTCACCGATCAGCAGAGCGACTGAAAAGCGTCGCTCAGCCCTGTGTAAAATTGCATAGTTTTGTGTGAAAATACTTAGCGCGTGCGCCCTGCGGCCCATACGCATGCGCAGAATCGCCCATTTTTAGCCTGATCGCTATTCTGCTAAAAACGGCAGCGAGCGAACAACTCGGAATGACCACCTATGCCTTTGGTCTTTTAATGCAGAAAATGATCTCTGTTGCATTCTTCATGCAAGAAGATGACAGTTGATCCACTGTGCTACCTATCTCCCCCTCTCTCAGCTGTGTGAATGTAAATAGTTATTTGCTGTTAATGATTGATGTAGTCTTGTTGTTAATGATTGTTCTCCTGTAGTTCCTTTTTTTGCACTGTAGTTGGTGTTAGAATGAAGGGATGATGAAAATGTGGGATTTGCCCCAGATAGAGTTGGAGGCTATGGGGGTAATTCTGAGTTGATCACAGCAGCAAGTTTGTTAGCAATTGGGCAAAACCATGTGCACTGCAGGGGGGGGGGGGGGGGGGGCAGATATAACATTTGCAGAGAGAGTTAGATTTGGGTGGGTTATTTTGTTTCTGTGCAGGGTAAATACTGGCTGCTTTATTTTTACACTGAAATTTAGATTTCAGTTTGAATACACCCCACCCAAATCTAACTCTCTCTGCACGTTATATCTGCCCCTCCTGCAGTGCACATGGTTTTGCCCAACTGCTAACAAAATTGCTGCTGCGATCAACTCAGAATTAGGCCCAATATACCAAAATGTTCCGCATTGTGAAGGTTTTTTTTTAACCTGGTTAATAGCGTAATGAAAAAATATATATAAAAATCATACCAAAATAAATAGAAATGTCAAAGAAAGCTACTCCTTATAACAAACAAGTACTGCATAAAGAAATAGAGAAACAGAATTTTTAAATAAAACTTATGCAAAATTTAATGCAACAACATACTAAATCTAAAACACAATGAAAATGGTATATTACAATAATACTAGAAATACCACTTTCAGAAAGAAAAAATATAAAAATCCTGTGTTTTCACAAATTTTTCACCCTGGGTTACATAGAAACATAGAATTTGACGGCAAATAAGAACCACTTGGCCCATCTAGTCTAGCCCTTTTTTTTTTTTTACCATATTTTTATCTCACACTTATTTGAACCTTATTTCTTTGTAAGGATATACTTATGTCTATCGCATGCATGTTTAAATTGCTCTACTGTCTTAGCCTCTACCACCTCTGATGGGTGGCTATTCCCCTTGTCCACTACCCTTTGCTTCCAATGCGCCATGCTGTCTCTCTCAATTATTTGTGCAGCACAATTGTGACATCAGACGCCACCACCAGTGCCCCACCCACTCAGCCAATCAGCCAGTGCCCCACCAGCTGAGCCAATAAGCGCTGTTTACTGTGACCCGTGTTGAAAATCCCGGGTTGTACCCTTTCACACAGTCGCCAACTCGTGTCGGACCCAGGAAATTTAGACCCGGGATGACCCTTTCAGACAGAAAAAAAGTTCTGGGTCGATCCCCCCTTGTGCCAGGAAATTACCGGGATATTTTCTCTGCCTGAAAGGGGTATAATACTTTTTTTTTTTACCATGTTGTCTGTGGTCATTGCTGAGAAAAAGGGAAGACACAAAACTATATATTTACCTAGTAGAGTGACGAGACTTTATTAAAATTATTGTGAAGCACCATGATGCAGTCATCGCTTCAGCATAATAACAATGTACGGTTGGTCTTCAGTATGCCGGCTGTCGGGATCCCGGCGCACAGTATACCGGCGCCGGAATCCCGACAGCCGGCAAACCGACACTTATTCTCCCTCGTGGAGGTCCACGACCCCCCTGGAGGGAGAATAAAATAGCGTGGCGTGCGTAGCGCGCCACCGTACCCGCAGCGTGGCGAGCGCATCATGGCGAGCGCAGCGAGCCCGCAAGGGGCTCATTTGCGCTCGCCACACTGTAGGTATGCCGGCGGTCGGGCTCCCGGCGCCGGTATGCTGGTTGCCGGGAGCCCGACCGCCGGCATACCATACTACACCCCAATGTACAGTGCTGGTGATAATTGGTGAATTAAGTAAGATACAGAAATGTCTGTTTAATTTGTTCTTGACCCAGGACTACCTACCAAATGTAATGCTTCCTTAATGTGTCCATATTTAGGCTGGTTAGTTGATCTGTTTAATGTTATTTTTGCAACTAATACTGTAATTTAATGAATAACTGATACTTATTAACGTTTAATAACTAATTAGAAGCACTTTCGAATAATTTTGTCCTACAAAGAAAAATAATCATCTATTTCATGCAACTTCTGATCATATTGCAAACAATTTATAACCTATTAAGAATATATTTTGATATTGCAGAACTGCCTTTTTTTCCGTATACAGTACTAAAACATTAAGACAGTTTTCTCTGCACAATTAAAGGCAAAATACAGTAGTTAATAGCAAATAGATAGTGAAACCCCTAGTACACAGGTTCTCAAACTCGGTCCTCAGGACCCCACACAGTGCATGTTTTGTAGGTCTCCTCACAGAATGACAAGTGAAATAATTACCTCCACCTGTGGACCTTTAAAAATGTGTCTGTGAGTAATTAATTCACCTGTGCACCTGCTGGGTTACCTGCAAAACATGCACTGTGTGGGGTCCTGAGGACCGAGTTTGAGAACCTATGCCCTAGTACACATATGATAACTCTGGCATCAGTTTTCTCTTAATTTGAGTTACACATTATAAAATGGAAGGTTCCATTAGCAACATGTTGATACATTTCTAGAAGTTTGATGAAAGGTTCATGTACAGAGCATGTATATTTGTTACATATTGACTTACAGTATGATGATTTCGATCTTTATTTCAGTTAAAAGATATGTGTCTCCTGATTGCTCAGATTACAATTCTCTAGTAGCGGTTATACAGTATATTGGATTAAGTGTCACAAAAGTCATATACTGTATTTTACACCCAATCTCTTCATTCTCCCCACATCACAAAGGCTACAGAAATATAAGAGTCTAACAATTCAAAAACAGGCAATGAAACAACTTTTTTTTACCTTCTTTTTTAAAAAGTTTAAAAATGCCCATAATTTGAGATCGCAGACATGCTTTACTTTCTTTCTTATGCGCAGCTATAATCCTGTAGAACAAATGAGCTAGTTTATTACGTGAAACATAATGAAGAAATTTTTGTGTTCACTGAAAATACTGATTATACTTCTTTACCGCCTTGTCTGCGTTCAGTGCTGGGGTGCAGAGGTTTCCCAAAATCTGTTTTACTTATTAAATTCATTAGACATCATTGAAAGTGAAATGGAAACAAAATATAACTACTGTATATAATGTTTTACCTATACACCCTGTTCTGACACAGGGCAAACATTATTACATGAAGCAATGTGAATAGACAGTGGCAACTTCACATATTATGGTACTGATCATCGTCATTATTCTCATCAGCAGGGGTGCATATGGAGGTGGAGTGGGGATGGATTACCGGGTGTGGTATTGAAAGTCGACAGTAACTAGGTCGACAATGTCTAGGTCGACCACTATTGGTCGACAGTAACTAGGTCGACAGGGTGTCTAGGTCGACGGGGTATTTAGGTCGACATGTCCAAGGTCGACAGGTCAAAAGGTCGACATGAGTTTTTAATGTTATTTTGGTGTTGTTTTCTTCGTAGAATGACCGGGAACCCCAATTAGTGCACCGCGTCCCCTCGCATGGCTCGCTTCGCTTGCCATGCTTCGGGCATGGTGCCTTCGCTCCGCTACTGCTTCGCACGGCACAGATTACCGTTCCTATCGTAGTCCACGTGGATCATTGAGTATGAAAAGGTTAAAAAAAAAGAAAAAAATTGTGACAAACTCATGTTGACCTTTTGACCTGTCGACCTAGAACATGTCGACCTAAAGACCCTATCGACATAGACACCGGTTGACCTAGTTACTGTCGACCAATAGTGGTCGACCTAGTTACTGTCGACTTTCGATCCGGATCCCGGATTACCTGGGTCCAGTCCTATGTAGGCAGCTCTGATAATCATCATCATCATCACTGCATACTGTTGATATGTGTATACTAGATGTTAGTAGTAGACACCAGCACATAATAGGGAATGTAGTTACCGTACCAGCGGTCGGGATCCTAGTGTTTTGGGATACTGACGCCAAAATCCCAACAGCCGAAATGCTAACAGCGATTGCCGTGGATATTCACACTCCTGGGTGTCCATGACAATGGCCCTGACCCATTATGTGAAACAAAATTAAGAAAATTAATGTTGGTATTCAATAATAATACTGATTATACTTCTTCTTCCACAACATCCCATAGAGTGGGAATAGATCCCGTGGTGAGGGCAGCGAGCCACTGAGTATGCAGCATGGTGAATGCAGTGAGCCCGCAAGAGGACTCGTAGTGCTCAGCTAGAGATGAGCGGGTTCAGTTTTACTCGGTTTTACTCGGTTCTCAAAACGGCATCTTATTGGCTCACGGATGTCACGTGTTTTGGATAGCCAATAAGATGCCGTTTTGAGAACCGAGTAAAACCGAGTAAAACCGAACCCGCTCATCTCCAGTGCTCACACCGCTGCCGGTGGGAAGTCGGTGTCGGGATATTGACACCCGGCATCCCGTCCACTGGGATTTCATACTCAACCCCATAATTGTTTGGTAGACACACCAGGCAGATAGACATAACCATTCAATAGTCTTTATGTGCAGTACTCAGTGATGGGACAGTCATACTCACAGTTCTGATATACAGATAGCAACATTGGGGTGCTGAATACAATGGAGGTGGTGCGGAGCATACAGAGGACCAGCCAATCATGTATCTAGGCAGGATCATAAGATGCAGAGGTATGTCAGGATCCCTGCAGAGCTGAGTAGGATA
The DNA here is from genome assembly GCF_028390025.1 of Pseudophryne corroboree. Lineage (NCBI taxonomy): Eukaryota > Metazoa > Chordata > Amphibia > Anura > Myobatrachidae > Pseudophryne > Pseudophryne corroboree. The sequence continues at coordinate 29,822,934 of NC_086453.1, read as the reverse complement.
CATATGTGTGTACCACAGCAGCACACAACCACAGTATACAAGATTACAGTATATGCATATGTGCAGATTCATTTACAGTGGCCATCTTGGAAAGTTTGATGCTGTTCATCTCAAAGAACCATGTTCCATATGTTCAACATGTAATCATCACCCAAGAGAAGGCTGCAGGTAAATGATCAGACATAGAAAGAAAGAATGCAGGTGCACTTTCCAAACATTACTAATGAGAATTGTAAATTTCCAATTACATATCAAGTAAAAGAGAGGGTTCTTGCATAATCTTGGCCAAAGTTATAGGCTTAACCACCGTGTCCAGGTAACTTTATTATCGAATTCAGTCCCTAACATTCTAAGGGACAAGTTAAGGGTGTGGGACACCCACAAGCCAGCCCAACCAAACCACCCGAAGGCACCACACCAGCGATATATAGCAAGTAAAGTGTTAATCAGTGTTAGGTACTGTGTGTTAGGAGTGTTATTGGAGTGAAAAAAAAATGTTTGGAAAATGTTACGCTGATAAAAAAAATTGTGTATGTACATTTAAAAAGAAAATCGACTCCTTCAGCCTAGTTTAGTGTTAGATTATACTAGATGATGAGGTTACCCAGACACGATGGATAAGCCCATAACTTTGTTCACCCTGGCATCCACCTCAACTGTGGCCCACATGGCAGCAACATTGTCCTTGGTAATGGAGGACACATGCCATCTACAGCACTCCTCATCTTTCAGGGACCGTCTCCCATGTCAACATTTTCTGCAAACCAGTCAAACACAGTGGATCATGAGAGTGCTTCCTCTCCAAAAGCATCTTGCAGTTGGTCAAAACGCTCCTGCTGTTGCAGACCACTCTTATAGTCGTAAAGATCATAGCTCTCCAGAAGCATCTGTTGAGCACCATAACAAGTTTGTGAAGGAAGTGCTGACTTCTTTGGTGTACCGTGCTGCTCATACTTGCCTATATGTCATATTTTCTCTCCAGGAGATGCCCGGAGAGCAGAAGCAGATGGGCAGCGATGGGGCTGGGGCTGGAATAGTAGTGCCATTAGTCCCTGCCCCATCACGGGAAAAATGCCAGGATTGCCTATTATTTGCATTGGGGTGGGGCTAAAATGACGTGATTAGCATATAGTAGCAACATTAGGACCTGCTCCCTCTGCTGGATCACGGTTTCTCTTCATGTATCACTATATCCCCATACTACCAACTTCCCTGAGAAGTGGGTATAATGTGGGAGGTGTGCCCACTCTTCCAGGGCTACTGGGTCTACCCCAAAAAATGGGCATCTCCCGCTCGATCTGAGAGAGTAGGTAAGTATGGTTCAAATGCAGTTCTGTGATTTGACATTTCACAAGAACTTTAGTCTCAGAGATTACAGTTCACAACCATCCAGTCAGATTGTACCTATTCTACCTTTGCACTGCAAATCCAGAAACTTATTGCACACTCCTAGTACATACAGAGAAAAAACGTGATTGTTTTAAAAACAGAAATTAACACCGCACTATGGTTACATATTCAGATATTCATTAGACTACTACTGCCCGGTGACTATGTCAGACTATAAGCTCTCATGGGCAGGACCCTCCACCCTCTTGGTTCTCTCCCTGCACTATTCCTGTCTTCAATGCACCCCCAGAGTTACAGGGTCAATGATTACTTCTGTTAATACCTGTATCTCATTGGTATGTGGTCAATAGGTCTACAGTGTCAGTTAGACAGTCAATATGTCGACACCATATGGTCGACAAGCATTAGGTCAACATGGTCTAAAGGTTGACACGGTCATTAGGTAACTTTATGAAAGGTTGACAGTGCTTTTGGTTGAGAGGTACAAAAGGTTGACAGGCCATTGGTCGGTACACGTATTTTGAATTTTTTTTCACTTTTTAAAACTTTTTTATACTTTGCCATTCATGTCGACTTTGACAAGAAACAGTAGCCTGTGCCAAGTGCAGCAGTAGCAGGGTGAGGCACCATGCCCGAAGCATGGCAAGCAAAGTGAGCCATGCAAGGGGACACGGTGCACTAATTGGGTTGTCCACATACTTAGACAGCAAAAATGACATAAAAAAATAACAAAAATGTTGTGTGGACTTTTTTCTGTGTTGTCCATTTTCAGTGTCAACCATTTTACATGTCAACCTTTTATATCTGTCAACCTTTTCACGAGTCAACCTTTCATCGGTCAACCTAATGACCATGTTGACCTTTTAGCCATGTCGACCTTTTCACTGTCGACCGTATGATTTTGACCTAATGATTGTGGACCTTCTAACTGTAGATCTAATGATCCGTATAATCTGATCTTGTATATTAATTCTGTTATTTGTTTTATGCCTGTCTGTTTTATCCCCTTTTTTATTGTATTGCTTGTTTATCTTATTGTATTTTTCCAGGGAAAATTTTGGCCACTTTTGTTGCTTTAAAAAATAAAATAAAATAATATGTGTCTCAACTCCTAAATAAAAATTATATTATTTGAAACTTGGGGCGGAGCTATCAACACTGGCTGATAAATGATGTAATTTTTAATTTAAAATATTCTGGGCACAAATTGCTAGAATGATATAGTATATACAGGTAGTTTTTTATTTTTATTTGTAACATCACATGATACACACATAATAGTCTACTACTTTATATAAAAGAAAATGGCAATTGGATGATACAGAGCAACAAATATGAAGAACAGCACAACACAATAAGAAGTGTTAGAAGTTACACAATGACAATACTGCGAGTTTCCAACATTGTTTTTCAACATTATAGTATAGTGTACAGAGAATATAACCATGCAATCATTCATTTATAATTACTTAAAGAACCACGAAACCTGAACGGAAATTTACCAATGTGAATGTACTGTGACACTGTATTAAAAAAAAAAATACAATTGATGTATGTGTTTTCCAAAGCATTAAGTGCCTAGAATTTGGGAAAACAGGAAATTTATCTTAAACTAGACAAATGTTCATTGGACAAACTATTGAGCTACAGAGTTAAGTTACAATACCGCTACAATTTAGAGTTGAGCTACATTACTCCATCTGCCCAACTCATGGATTTACTTATAACTTTAAATTACTCCTATTCTCAATTTTCATGCTCTACTGTTGTCCACCACCAAAGATCATATTGTCCATTGAAATGAATGGGTTGAACTTGATGTTTGACGTATAATTTTTCCAGACGTAAGTGGGCAGACACTGTTTTGCATGTACATTTTTGCCATATTTATGCATTTTTATTCAGTCTGACATGAAACTAGGTCTGGAAATTCATCTTTTTCCAGCCACTGGAGATTACTGTAATGCAATACAAAATCAATGACACAGTACAATGAAATTGCAATGTGCACGGTTTCCTTTTAATGTTGGCTACATCTGTATGTGATTAAAAGATATTTTAAAACATTCCTACAGTATCTAGAAAATATATATTCATATCCCATCAATGTCACAACAGAAGCTAAAGCCTTTGTGTGATACACATAAAAAGCACTGTTCGTTCTGAGAGAAACCTGTAACATTTAAATAAGTAAACAGGAATGATTTAAAGTTATTACCAATTTATTCCACACAGGAAGGGGTGAAACTTGGTCTGGTCATGAGGGTTTAAAATAATCTTATTCATGAAGCTGGTAAGGGAACTTTCATCAATGTTCAATTTTAATATTTGGATGAAAGAAAATTCTGCTGATAATAATTGGTGATGGAAACAGTAGTGATATTATGGGATGGATGGTTTTGGAGCAATATTTAATTGTTTTGTAATATAGTGTCTGATGCTTCAGTTTGCATTGAGTTGGATACTAAAGTTTAATACCCCTATCACAACACCGCAAAACCCCCGGTTATTGATGGGTTAATCTGGGCTGCGTCTCAGTGTGAATGGGTTATACCGTGTCCAGGGGAATCCTACCCAGGTATCCTGTAGATAAAGGTCAGTGTGAACTAGTTGCCAAGGTCATCCAATCTGGATCATGTTCAATAAATATGGAGATCTGGCTCACCGGCTCCTGGAGATGATGTCATCTCTAAGCCACAGCAGAGGACAATGTCATCTCCAAGTGCCGGCAGAGGACAACCCACAGGATATGGTGGTGTGAATGGGGTTCAAGTGACTGTGACACAACTTGAAATCCATGTTAAGTGATCTGGGCTGGACCCAGGATTGCAGCGTGACAGGTCTATTAGGTGGCCTTAGGGGTATATTGATGAATGTGCTGCTAAATGTCTGTATTACTTGATTGTTTTCTTAATACCATATGTAACTATCAATATTTCTGTGCACCAATCAAGTGAATTTTAAACCACACTACAGCACAAAGAAGCTAATGGTCACAGTGGTGTAATGTATACTCAGTTACAGCAATTGTCTGTGAATATCCATGGGCTGATACAACCCTGACCCATCATGATGAAATAAATTCTCTTTAGGTAATATATTTGTTCTCCTTTCTTTTATAATGTTCATTATAAGCCGGCTGTGCGAGAATAATGATGAAGAATTCCAGGAGGGGACTTGAAGAGGTACATAGAATTAGTTATGTTTCATATTATGGGGAGATGTCTCAAACTTGGATAGAGATAAAGGGAGATAAAGCTCTTAATTCTTTACTTTATCTTTCTCCGAGCTTTGATAAAACTCCCCCCAAGTAACATGCAACACATGTACATATTTTTTAAGACTATCATACATATAGCATTTTAGTGTGCACGCTCAGGAAATTATTTATAATGAAGAATCCAAACTTGCAGCTTGAAATGTAGTAGCGGGAGTGTCCATGCAGTTAAGATCAGACCTCTCATTAAAAGCATTTTCCAAAATAGCTGGTATGGACTTTACAAAACTTTTCTTGAAATCATAGGTAAAGAAGACATAGAGCAAGGGGTTGATGCAGCTGCTGAAGTAAGCCAAGCAGAAGGAAACTTCTGTAATGACAACATCTGTTCTTGAGTAACTTATATCAAAAGATATTAATGGCCAGGTGTTATATGGAAACCAGTAGATGAAGAAGCATACTATGACAGAGGTGATAACTCGGAATGGTCTTTGAAACCGATTTGATTTTTTAATTCTTCTTATCTTGACAAAAATGAAGCCATAAGATATTAAGATAATGATGAAAGGGAATGAAAACATGCAGACATTTCTTGTGATATACATGAAATTTGTTTTCATTCTCAGATAGGATTCAACAGGTAAATCATATTTGGGATAACACTCGGTGACATCATCAACCCCATGGTTTAAAACCAGATAAGGAATACTCGAAAGTAGGCTCAACAACCAAACAAGTATAGCTATGATGGTGGCTAACCTAGGTGTCCTGTGTGATTTGGTCCAAATTGGCCAAATAATGGAGACACATCGGTCAATGCTGATGACGGTCATAAAATAAACACTGCTCAACATGTTTATGAAGAGAATCGTTATACCAGCCTTACATAGGAGATTATCAAAAGGAATTTCGTAATACAAAGCCCAATCAGCTATACGTAAAGGGAGAGAAATACATGTGACAAAGTCAGCAATAGCCAAGTGAAGGAACCATACGGCACTGACTGTCTTCATCTTGAAGCCGGCAATCCAGATGACCAATCCGTTTCCTACTACCCCCAATATTAAAGTCACACTGTACCATATGATGGAAATTGTTCTTATAAAGTCTATTAAATTGTCAAGTTCATTGTCATCATAGATGAAGTTGGAATTTAGCCTGGTGTCTTCAGTAACATCCCTAAAAATAAAAATACCAATTACTCATTAGTGTATTAAAGTTATAAAGTTATTATACCATTAGTTGATATAATTATAGCATTTATCTATTGATAGTATTATTTTGCTTCTATTATTCACCATATCTTTCCATCTATATATACTGTATATATATCCCCTTCCATTCTGAGGAAGGGTATTATACCCCGAAACGTTACCAATAAAACGGCCCAGAGGGGTCTTTTTTCACTTAATCCATTTGTTTAAGTTTCTGAGTGCCGCACATAAGAAAGGAGATATGTATGGATGCTGATCTGAGGGGAGGGCACCGGAGCAAGACATACGAAAGACCGGAGTGCCAGGGACCCTGTATGCATTTATATATATATATATATAGATATATATATATATAGATACATAGTAACATAGTAACATAGTATCTGAGGTTGAAAAAAGACAATTGTCCATCGAGTTCAACCTATTTGTGGTGTCCTATGCATGATGTTTTGACTAAAATTTCTGACTGATGCTGCTGTCAGCCATTGCATTTTATCCCTATTTATATAGTAACTATAATGCATGACTATGCACCATACCCATGGATATCCTTATCCAATAGGAATTTATTTAACCCATTCTTAAAGGTGTTGACAGATTCCGCCATTACAACTCCCTCGGGCAGGGAATTCCAAACACGTATTGTCCTTACCGTGAAAAAGCCTTTACGCCGTATTGTGCGGAATCTCCTCTACTCTAACCTGAGCGAGTGTCCACGAGTCCTCTGTGTTGATCTAACCAAAAACAGGTCCCGCGCAAGCTCTGTGTATTGTCCCCTTATATATTTGTAGATGTTGATCATATCCCCTCTTAGTCTCCGCTTTTCCAGTGTAAACATGCCTAGTCTTTCAAGCCTTTCCTTGTATTCCATCGTCTCCATGCCCTTAATTAGTTTGGTCGCCCTCCTCTGTACCTTTTCAAGCTCCAGGATATCCTTTTTGTAGTACGGTGCCCAGAATTGTACACAGTATTCAAGGTGTGGCCTCACTAGTGATTTATATAATGGGAGTATAATACTCTTGTCCCTAGCATCAATACCCCATTTTATGCATGCTAATATCTTATTAGTCTTCTTTGCTGCAGTCCTGCTTTGGGTACTACTGCTTAGCTTGCTATCTATGAGGACACCTAAGTCCTTTTCAAGTACAGAATCCCCTAATTTTACCCCATTTAGTAGGTAGGTGTAATTTTTGTTCTTGTTACCACAGTGCATTACCTTACACTTGTCTGTGTTGAAGCGCATTCTCCATTTGGCTGCCCATGCTTCTAATTTAACTAAGTCGTTCTGAAGAGACTCGGCATCCTCCTCTGTATTTATAGCCTTACACAATTTGGTATCATCTGCAAAAATTGACACCATGCTCTCTAGACCTTCTGTTAGGTCGTTAATGAAAATATTGAACAATAGCGGTTCTAATACTGAGCCTTGCGGCACACCACTTAGCACTTCAGTCCAAGTTGAAAAAGATCCATTAACCACAACACGCTGCTTCCTATTATCTAACCAGTTTTTGACCCAAGTGCATATTGTGCTTCCTAGCCCTGATTCTTGTAGCTTGTAGATAAGTCTCATGTGTGGTACAGTATCGAACGCTTTGGTAAAGTCTAAAAAGATTACATCCACGTCTTTACCCTGATCTAGGTTTGCGCTTACTGTTTCATAAAAGCCAAGTAAGTTGGTTTGACAGGATCTGTCCTTCATAAACCCATGTTGATTCCTTTTAATTACCTTATTGGTTTCAAGGAACTTCTGAATACTATCTCTTAGAATACCTTCTAATACTTCCTCCACTATAGATGTAAGACTAACAGGTCTATAATTACCTGGTTCAGCTTTACTTCCCTTTTTGAATATAGGCACTACTTCCGCTATACGCCAGTCTTTGGGAACCATACCTGATATAACTGAATCCTCAAAGATCAAAGATAGCGATTTTGCCAGTTCAGAGTGAAGCTCCATTAGAACCCTTGGATGAATACCATCGGGCCCTGGTGATTTATTAATCTTTAAATGTTTTAATCGGTCACAGACTACTTCCTCACTTAAATAAGTACCTATCAGTGTGATATTCTCATTATTGAGATTGTGTGTCAGTCCCTGAATTGGGTCATCTCTAGTGAATACTGTTGAAAAAAACTCATTTAGTGTGTCCGCTATGTCATTATCATTTTTGCTTAAGACTCCCAACTTGTCTTTTAAAGGGCCTATACTCTCCTTCTTTAATCTCTTGCTATTAATGTATTTAAATAATTTTTTGGGATTCACTTTGCTTTCCTTTGCTACTAGTTTTTCAGTTTCTACTTTAGCCGCTCTTATTTCCTTTTTGCAGTTTTTGTTACATTCCTTATAGTACTGAAATGACTCTGCTTCCCCGTCAGATTTGTATTTTTAAAATGCTCGCCTTTTCTTGCCCATAAATTCCTTAATCTTTTTGTTAAGCCACATCGGTTTATGATTTTTATTCCCTTTTTTGCTACTCATAGGAATATATTTGAGTGTATTTTTAGCTAGCAGGAATTTTAGTACCTCCCATTTCTCCGTAGTATTTTTTCCTAAAAACAAACCTTCCCATTCAATATCCCTGAAAAATACCCTCATCTTTTCAAAATTTGCTTTGCTAAAGTTTAAAGTCCTAGTTGAGCCAGTATAGGGCTGTTTGTAGAAACTGATATTGAATGTAACCATATTGTGGTCGCTGTTTCCTATTGGTTCCCTACTATAATACCTGATACCAAATCCCCATTGTTTGTTAATACCAGGTCTAAGATTGTATTGTACCTAGTTGGTTCCTCAATTAGTTGGACTAAGTAGTTATCATTTAGTGTGTTTAAAAACATATTGCCCCTAGCAGTATCACATGAATCGTTTTTCCAGTTTATCTCTGGATAGTTAAAATCTCCCATCACTACTATGTCTCCTACTCCTGCTGCTCTTTCAATTTGCTTTAGTAACAATTTATCATCAGATGCGTTGATACCAGGCGGCCTATATCATACACCCAATACTAACTTTTTTATTCCTTTTTCCCCTATATCCCTTTCTCTGTATATAGGGTTAACTTGGATGGTTTGATTACTTAATCCATTTTGTTTCAGATTTTTATGTAATTTGCCACTCATATATATGTGTGGTGTTTTGTTACATTGTTCTTGATTTACATTCTTTTGAGTATTAGTACACGGAATTGTTTTTGTTTATATTAGGTTGCTAGTAGACTCTGAATACCAGCTGTCATGCCTACCCAGCCGCGCCGGAGCATCCCTGCAGTGGCGCAGTAATGACATAAGCGGCCCGGAGCTGGCGTGTTGACGGCTTCCCGCTGGTGAGGATGAGTTTGTTTATTTAAATGTTTGTTACACTTGTATCTTTCATGTCTTGAAAAAGGGAATAGTGTCCCTGAAACGTTGGCCACATAAAACTTGTTTGGAGTCTTATTTCATCCACAGAGTGCCATCCATTTGCTGTTCATTTACTTACTATATCTGGTTAGGAAAGGCACCCAGGACGTTGCTATGTTTTTGGAAGGAGTGCCAGGCTTTTTGCATGTGTGTATATCTATCTATCTATCTATCTATCTATCTATCTATCTATCTATCTATCTATCTATATATATACAGTGGGGATTGAAAGTTTGGGCACCCTAGGCAAAAATTCAGGTGCAATTAAAAATGCAAGAACACTCACTTTTCAAAAAAGCAACATGGAACCAGCACTTACTTTTAGTAGTTGTACTGCAATGCAGAATCACATATAGTCGATAGAAAAGGTCAGTGGCAGCAGGCCACCCGACAACCGTTTCAACCAAATCCCAGTTGGTTTTCTTCAGGGTTTCAGTATGAAATGCCGGCAGCTGGAATCCCAGCCGTCAGCATACTGATAGCGGGATCCCGGTCACCAGTATGCCGGCAGCCAGGTTATATTCTCCCTCTATGGGTGTCGTGGACAACTACAGAGGTAGAAAAGCCTGTGGCGCCAGCATTCTGGCTGCAGTATTTCACCACTAGTTGGGATTCCAGCATCTGCATTGTGACCTCTGGGATCTCGACTAGTGTAATTGTATATATATATATTGACAGCACACACACACACACACATATCTGTGAAAAAAGCAAAAAGAGGGGGTCCATAGTGCATAAACATTTTAATTTTAAAACATTAAAAAGGCACTGCACAACGTATAAATCTGTACTGCTTGTACCGAAATGTAACCAGTGTGTGCTGAGTACCACATGATATCACACAATTTCCAACCGGCAAACCAGGATCACCACTACAGGGAGACATGGACTCCAAACACCTGACGCTGACCGCCTATGGAGATCGCCGCAAGTCAGATCACAGTAGCCAGTGATGTCGGGGCTGTGTGCGCCGGAAGATTGTGATGTCACAGAGCTCCGCCCTAAAACATTTAATCAATGGACTTCGTCAGTCCTCTGTAGTGGGTCCCTTAGAGGAGTCAGTTTGAGGACAACAATATGTTTTGGTAGTTATTAACTCACAATATTCTGAGTCAATTCCTCTTCAGATAATTGAGTCAAACACAATAGCTAAAGAACTACTATTGTTGTACACTTGTCTAGGTATCCCAAAGGAAATTCTAATGGATCAGGACAATCCTTTCATGTCAAGCATAATGACAGAATTGTGCAAGTTGGTAGGGTTACAGGGGCTACAGACCTTTGTCTATCGCCCGCAAACTAACTGCTTGGTTGAACAGTTCAATAGGATGCTTAAGCAAATGATTAAGCAAGCCATGGCTCAGTGGAAAAAGCATAGGGGTACCCTGTTGCCTTACCTCATGTTTGCAGTATGGGAGGTGCCTCAGGCTTCAACAGGTTTCAGTCCCTTTGAGTTTTTATTTGCGAGACAACCTAGAATAATCTTGGATTTTCTCAAAGAAGAGTGGGAACAGCAGGCATACAGGGAACCAAATGTGGTACATTGTGTGGCCCAGTCGCATGACTGATTAAAGGTTCAATGCTTAAGCAACACCTAAAGGAAGCACAAGTGTGGCAAAAGAGGTGTTTCAATACCCAAGCCACCATATGCACCTTTAATACAGGTGACAAGGTGCTTGTCCTGGTGCCCACTCAAGAAAGTAAATTGCATGCACATTGACAAGGCCCTTATGAAGTCATAAAGGCCATATGACCTTTGAATTATCGAGTATGGCAGCTAGGAAGACGTTGAGTAGAGCAAGTTTATCATGTCATCCTGTTAAAGATATGGGTGGAGGAAATTCGGGCACTAACATCGGGACCAGTGCCAATTCTAGTGACAAGTGAGCCATGAAATTGCACCAGGCACACACCACAGCATTTGCCCGCTTGTATCCTGATCCCCATCCTCCCATAGTACTCTGCTCGGGGGGGGGGGGGGGGTTGTGTGGTTGTGTCCAGATGTCACAATGCAACCATGTCAATTTGTGAAACTCCGCCCTCCAAGCGGAGTGCTATACGTGGGGAGGAGAAGGAGCAGGATAGCAGTGCTGGTGGCCTGGCACCAGCGAGTATACACCCCTGGCAATGAGTGTTACCCCTAGCAACAAGCATTACACCCACAGCATAATAAACCCTGGCAAGGTGCATTATACACCCCAGGGAAAGAGCATGATACACAGAGGCAAATCATGAAACCCATGGCAATGAGCATTAGAACACCTGGCAAGGAGCATTACACAACCCTGGGATTGAGCATGACATCCAGAACCAGAGAATGAAACCCCTTGCAATGAGCATTACACATCCCTGGTAACGTGCATGACACCCAAAGCCAAAACATGAAACCCTTGGCAATAAGCATTGATCCCCTGGCAAAGGGCATTTCACTCCCCTGGCAACGAGCATGGATCCAAAAGCATGAAACCCCTGGCAATAATCCCGTAGTCCTCATGCCAAAGCTATTGGGAGCCATTTTCTTCTGCAATGACTTAGAGTCCACATATGGATAACTGGTGGATAATCTGTCCAGTAGTCAGTATTTGCTTAACCTGGATTTAACAAAGAGGTACTACAAAATATCACTCACTGCCTCAGCCAAATCCAAAACAGCCTTTTCAACACCAGAAGGGCTGTTCCAGTTTAAGGTATTGCCTTTTAGCCTGCATGGGCCACCAGACACATTTCAGCAGGCAATGGATAAACTGCTAATACCTCACTGAGAATATGCCATAGCTAAGCTTGATGACATAATCATCCATAGTCAAGACTTAGAATCCCATCTTCCCAAGGTGGAGGCTGTTCTAAATTCAAATATATAACAACCATGAAAGAGGCCAAGTTACTAGGCTACATGATTGGCCAGGGAAACACAAAACAGATGGATAAGGTTGAAGCAGTGAAGGACTGGCCTAAGTCAGAAAGGGGTTTAGGTTACTACCGATGGTTTATTCAAAACTCTGCTACTCGGCCCGCTTCTTTGACAATCTGCAGGTTAGATTGGTCAGAATCCTCAGATGCTGCATGGAGGGATTTGAAGAAGCCTTACAGTATCTATGGCACTAGTGCTGCAGGCACCTAATTTTAGAGAAATGTTTGTTTAGCAAACAGATGTCTCTAGGACAGGTCCATGAGCAGGATTGTCGCAAATGGAGATGAGACTGATTCTTTTCCTCAACGGAAAAATGTATGCTACAGTAGAAATGGAATTAAGTGAGCAGTAGAGGTCTTCGGTACTATCTTGTTGGCAGGGATTCACCTTGGTCACCAACCACACCCTGCTGCCATGGATGTATATGAATAAGAAGGTACATACCATGGTTACACGTTGGTTCATGGCATTGCAACCTTTACATTTTATACTTCAGTGGAATTTAGGCCTGGGGCTCTGCCAATGTCCTGTCCCAAAAGTTTGCTTTTTCCAGGGCTGTCTAGTCAGTAAAGTTGGCGATGGTAAGAGAGGAGTTGGGAAAAGGAAAATATTTTCCCGGTAAAGATTCCACTTCACCAAGTATGGCAAAGCTAAGAGGAATACTCTTAGAGGGTAGAGGGTACTTTACCAGGTTCTAATGTCCAGAACAGGACTTACTCCATATGAAAAGGGAAAGACAGGAATGTTTTCACATACAGCTACACTACATGGGAATGATTTGTCTGGTATATGTGTAAATGATAAAAGGACTGTAGGAGCTGGTGGGCGGGGCTACTGATGCTGACTAGCAGCCGGATGATAGCTAGGGCTGGTAAGGCATAGTCACTATATACTATATATATATATATATATATACATACTGCATATGTCACCACAACTTAACTAGTTTTTATTCTGGGGGCCATGATATCTTGATAAAGCTAATTGTATTTCAGTGATTTACAGTCTGATTTAATTTGGGTATGGGGTGGCAACTGCCTCTGTAAAAATGGAGGTGTGTCACCGCATTTAAGGGGTTTGAAGTTCCTGGCCTCTTATGAGGATCTGCAGCATGCAGTTTGCGTGACCCCCATGGGTGCCGCAACCACCCGATGGAGTCATAGTGATCCCAAGCTGCATCTTTGGATGCAGCTCAGATCACTACTGCAGCAGGAGGTTTCTACTTGTAATAGAATCCTCCTGCTGCATTACCATACAGGTTTACCTCTGCTGTTTCCAAAGAAGAAGAAGTGCTAGCAACTCCAACCAAATCTAAAAAATGGCTGGTATTACTGCTTGTACAGATGCTGAAAGTAGGCACCTCAGACCTTGCACATTCAGAAGCATGGATGCACACATGGGAAGGACTGTGTAGTGGCATTTGCATAAAGTCACAGACAAGAGTCCACCAAAAGATATAGCTGAGGGCACTTCTGTGTCCACCTCTGAATCAGGCCCACAGTGTGGAATGCTATTCCAGGGAATGGCAAGGAAATACAGAAAATTCAGAAGCAGCCTGTGCTCTACTTCACCGGGACTTCACTCACCTCTGCATTACATCTTAGTGTACTGTATTAGTGTAATGTATTAGTGTGTATTGTGTTATTTTACTGCATTAGTGTACTGAATTAGTGTTCTAAGTTAATGTACTGTATTAGTGTACTGTTTTAGTGTACTGTATTAGTGTACTGTATTAGTGTGTACTGTGTTAGTGTATTGTGTTAGTGTACTGTACTGTATTAGCGTGTACTGTGTTAGTGTACTGTGTTAGTGAAATATATTAGTGTACTGTATTAGTGTACTGTGTTAGTATAATGTATTAATGTTCTGTGTTAGTTTACTGTATTAGGGTACTGTATTAGTGTACTGTGTTAGTGTACTGTATTAGTGTGTACTGTTAGTGTACTATATTAGTGTTCTGTGTTAGTATACTGTGTTAGTGTACTGTATTAATGTACTGTGTTAGTGTACTTTGTTAGTGTACTGATTAGTGAGTACTGTTAGTGTACTATATTAGTGTACTGTGTTAGTATACTGTGTTAGTTTACTGTATTAATGTACTGTGTTTGTGTACTGTGTTAGTGTACTATGTTAGTGTACTGTGTTAGTATACTGTATTAGTGTACTGTATTAAGGTACTAAGGCCCTCATTCCGAGTTGTTCGCTCTGTATTTTTCATCGCATCGCAGTGAAATTCCGCTTAGTACGCATGCGCAATATTCGCACTGCGACTGCGCCAAGTATTTTTACAATGAAGATAGGATTTTTACTCACGGCTTTTTCATCGCTCCGGCGATCGTAGTGTGATTGACAGGAAATGGGTGTTACTGGGCGGAAACACTGCGTTTTAGGGGCGTGTGGATGAAAACGCTACCGTTCCCGGAAAAAACGCAGGAGTGGCCGGAGAAACGGGGGAGTGTCTGAGCGAACGCTGGGTGTGTTTGTGACGTCAAACCAGGAACGACAAGCACTGAACTGATCGCACAGGCAGAGTAAGTGTGGAGCTACTCTAAAACTGCTAAGTAGTTTGTGATCGCAATAATGCGAATACATCGTTCGCAATTTTAAGATGCTAAGATACACTCCCAGTAGGCGGCGGCTTAGCGTGTGTAACTCTGCTAAATTCGCCTTGCGACCGATCAACTCGGAATGAGGGCCTATATTAGTGTACTGTGTTAGTGTACTGTTTTACTGTACTGTATTTGTGTACTGTATATATTATTTAATAATTTAACAGTTTCCTCTACAGTGCGGCATATTCTATTGCGCATTACAATTGTAAGAACAGTGATAACACAAAACTGGGTAAATACAGACAGATGTAGTGATAAGAAGGCCCTGATCGCAGGCTTACAATCTATGGCCCTCATTCCGAGTTGTTCGCTCGGTAAAAATCTTCGCATCGCAGCGATTTTCCGCTTATTGCGCATGCGCAATGTTCGCACTGCGACTGCGCCAAGTAAATTTGCTATGAAGTTAGGATTTTTACTCACGGCTTTTTCATCGTTCTGGTGATCGTAATGTGATTGACAGGAAATGGGTGTTACTGGGCGGAAACTGGCCGTTTTATGGGTGTGTGTGAAAAAACGCTGCCGTTTTCGGGAAAAACGCGGGAGTGGCTGGAGAAACGGAGGAGTGTCTGGGCGAACGCTGGGTGTGTTTGTGACGTCAAACCAGGAACGACAAGCACTGAACTGATCGCAGATGCCGAGGAAGTCTGAAGCTACTCAGAAACTGCTAAGAGGTGTGTAATCGCAATTTTGAGAATCGTTCGTTCGCAATTTTAAGAAGCTAAGATTCACTCCCAGTAGGCGGCGGCTTAGCGTGAGCAAATCTGCTAAAAGCAGCTTGCGAGCGAACAACTCGGAATGAGGGCCTATATTTAGAAAAATATAATTTGCAATGCGGCAAAATGTGTTCTCACAACATAATTATTTTTTTTGTGATGGCATGCTTGTTTTGCCTTTACTATATCAAATATCAGCCACCTGAATAGGATGATTACATCAAATAAGGAAAAATATTCTGTACGTAATAATTAGTAAATAAATGTAAAAACATACGTGGAGGAATAATCCACTGTCATGTTATATAAGGTCCTATTCTCCAAAGTAGGAGTGATTGTCCCATTATCGTTGAAAGGGGTCTTCATCTTCATCACTGCTTTTCCACTGTAAACAGAATTATAGCATTTATAATAAACTTTATAACTCTAAAAAGAACATATCATAGATATATTTGCAAAAAAAAAAGGTCAACATTTCAAAATATGGACTCATCATATACAGTGATAGAATGAATTTGTCCATACACTGTATGATATTCATCTAAATGACTTACGGTATATGAATAAATATCATGCATGGTGTTGTCCATTGGTCAGGGCTGAAAAATGGTCGGTATCTTTGTTTGGTTTTCATCCTGTCCACCCCTGTCCCTGTTGGTTGGTCTGCCACATGATCATGCAGTTTATGGCCATCTTGATGACATTTTTTCAGAGACTATTTGCTACGTAGATTATGCATATTAAAATCATTTAAACTAAATTTCTTGGCAAAACCTGATTTCCTACCCCGAACCAACAGGGCCAGATTAACAATAGCAGCAGAAGGATCTTCAGCTCCAGGCCTCCCCATAAAATCGGGCCTGTCATATTGTCAGAATGTTGAACACCAGATGCCCAGCTGGCCACACAGTCGAACATATATCATAATTATTAAAATTGTATTTCTATTCTCACAAAATTATGTACTTTGTATAATTTTACATAGTTAGAGACATTTGGGCTGATAGTGTAAAGGTGTACACACCAACATGGCACTAACCACACCCACACAGCACAGGTAACACTCACAGGGCACTGACCACACCTACACAGCACAGGTCACACCCACAGGCCACTGACCACACCTACACAGCAGAGGTCACTCCCACATGGTACTAACCACACCCACACAGCACAGGTAACACTCACAGGGCACTAACCACACCCACAGAGCAGAGGTAACACTCACAGGGCACTGACCACACTTACAAAGCACAGGTCACACCCACAGGCCACACTGACCACACCTACACAGCACAGGTCACACCCACAGGCCACTGACCACACCTACACAGCAGAGGTCACTCCCACATGGTACTAACCACACCCACACAGCACAGGTAACACTCACAGGGCACTAACCACACCCACAGAGCAGAGGTAACACTCACAGGCCACTGACCACACCTACACAGCACAGGTCACACCCACAGGCCACACTGACCACACCTACACAGCACAGACAACACTCACAGGGCACTGACCACACCTACACAGCACAGGTCACACCCACAGGCCACACTGACCACACCTACACAGCACAGATAACACTCACAGGCCACTGACCACACCTACACAGCACAGGTCACACCCACAGGCCACACTGACCACACCTACACAGCACAGATAGCACTCACAGGGCACTGACCACACCTACACAGCATAGGTCACACCCACAGGCCACTGATCACACCTACACAGCACAGGTCACACCCACATGGTACTAACCACAACCACAGAACACAGGTGACACTCAAATTGCACTGACCACACCCACATAGCACAGGTCACACCCACAGGCCACTGACCACACCTGCACAGCACAGATAACACTCACAGGGCACTGACCACACCTACACAGCATAGGTCACACCCACAGGCCACTGACCACACCTACACAGCAGAGGTCACACCCACATGGTACTAACCACACCCACACAGCACAGGTAATACTCACAGGGCACTAACCACACCAAAACAGCACAGGTAACACTCACAGGGCACTGATCACATGTACACAGCACAGGTCATACCCACAGGCCACTGACCACACCTACACAGAACAGGTCACACCCACATGGTACTAACCACACCCACACAGCACAGGTGACACTTACAGTGCACTGACCACACGTACACAGCACAGGTCACACCCACAGGCCACTGACCGCACATACACAGCACAGGTCACACCCACATGGTACTAACCACACCCACACAGAACAGGTGACACTCACAGGGCACTGACCACACCTACAAAGCACAGGTCACACCCACACGGCGGCGATGCTTTCACACCTGTGGAGTAGCTCTCTGCCTACGCAGCCTAGCTGCGAAGGCAGACAGCTACCTGCCATGTCTAGGGTCGCAGTGGGTGCGTTTGACGTCACGCAGCCACCGCTCCCCACCTGCGTTGTCTGGACCACCCCCATCAATGCCGCTGCAATGCCCCCGACCGCCCGGCAACTGCCCCGCAACCACCTCTGCCTGTCAATCAGGCAGGGGTGATCACACAAGTGGGATGCTGTCACATTTCACTGTGTGCACACGCGCAGTGTGGTTTCTGTACATACACACACTTCACCGGCCTTCAGCCAGGTCTGAATTAGGCCCTAGGGCCCTCATTCCGAGTTGTTCGCTTGATAATTTTCTTCGCATTGCAGCGATTTTCCGCTTAATGCGCATGCGCAATATTCGCACTGCGACTGCGCCAAGTAAATTTGCTATGCAGTTAGGAATTTTACTCACGTTTTTTTCTTCGTTCTGGCGATCGTAATGTGATTGACAGGAAGTGGGTGTTTCTGGGCGGAAACAGGCCATTTTATGGGTGTGTGTGAAAAAACGCTACCGTTTCTGGGAAAAACGCGGGAGTGGCTGGAGAAACGGAGGAGTGTCTGGGCGAACGCTGGGTGTGTTTGTGACGTCAAACCAGGAACGACAAGCACTGAACTGATCGCAGATGCCGAGTAAGTCTGGAGCTACTCAGAAACTGCTAAGAGGTGTTTTGAGAATCTTTCGTTCGCAATTTTACTATGCTAAGATTCACTCCCAGTAGGCGGCGGCTTAGCGTGTGCAAAGCTGCTAAAAGCAGCTTGCGAGCGAACAACTCGGAATGAGGGCCCATGTTTCTACTACTTGAGTGAATAGGGTGATCGGTGTATTATAGTGATTTCATATCATATTCCTTTTTATATGTGATTCAATACATATGCATCATACCAGGAAGCCCAGCTCCCTCCTTCTCTCCCTGTCACCTCTCACCTCCATCCCAGTGGCAAACGCAGGATTTGCATGGGGGGGGGGTTTCCAGGACTGGGCGGAGCCAATCATGGGGGTGGGGACTGAGTTGACCCAGTATATGCTGGGTCCGTAAAACTAGTGTGTCTGTATATATATATATATATATATATCTATCTATCTACACACACACACACATATATATATATATATACATACACACACATACACATATACATAGCATATTAAACATGCATCCATACATACATACATACATATATATATGTACACACACATACAGTACACACATGTATATATATATATATATATACACATGTATATATATATATATCATATGTGTGTATGTGTGTGTGTGTGTGTGTGTGTGTGTGTGTGTATATATGTATGTATGTATGTATGTATGTATGTATATACATGTGTATATATGATTGCACATGGATATATATGTACTATAATTAAAATAAAGTAAACTTTTATTGCACTTACAAGTGCCACCAGGAAGACAGCAGGTTGCAGAGGACTCTAGACAGCCATTAATAATACTCATGCAGATAAAAAATAAAAATAAAATAAAAAATCTTTTAGTGGAGGGTGCCACTGCATCCCCATCACTCTAAACTCCCTCTTTGCCCACCTTCTGCTGTTTCCCATCCAAGCTCAAGAGTCGACACCATCATTACACCCTCTTCACCCCTGCCCTCCAAATATTAATCTAACCTCCATGCAACAGCAACCCTAATAATCTCATACACATCACTCAAACTAACCCAGTCTTTGGCATTCCAAATGCTGTGTGAACTTTGAAAAGAAGAAAGAAGACTCTTTTTGGGAAGCACTCATATACAGATAATATTGTACGACTCAATCGCAAAAAAATATAGCTAGCTAAAATACAAAATTTTTATTAATTCTCATTAAAAAATGATTATTGGGGAGTTCAAAAATGGCGCCAGTATATATTTAAATAGTGACTTTGCGAAAATATGGGGAATGATGTACAGAATACAAGGTACAAATACCTAATTCTGGCCGAGTAATTACAAAACAGGAATATGAATACTTGCATATTCAGAATCCAAAAATTCCTACAGATATTACATGCTGCCAAAAGTGCACAAAAATATTCTAAATATTCTAAATCCACCTGGACGACCAATAGTATCAGGTATAGGAGGATTAACTGAAAAGGCTAGCATCTTTCTGGATTTGCACCTCAGACATCTTGTACTGGGTCTTCCCTCATATATACAAGACACAGCAGATATACTTAGGAAACTGCATGACGTGAAATTGGAGGACAACCAATACTTAGTCTCATTAGACGTAGAAGCGCTATATACCTCAATTGGTCACACAGAAGGTATAGCAGCAGTCGAATATTTTCTGCACAATGAAGGCTGGGAGGAATTTCATACTTTTCTGATCAAACTGTTGCACTTTGTACTGCATTACAATTTCTTTGTATTTAATGACAGATTTTACCTCCAAACGCGGGGTACTGCTATGGGGGCGGCCTGTGCGCCCACCTATGCGAACATCTTCTTAGGATGGTGGGAGAAAGAATTCGTCTTCAAGGATACCCATGATGATTTTACATCTAATATCATCATGTGGACAAGATATATAGATGATATCTTCTTGATATGGGAAGGGGACCTACAACTGTTACATCAGTTCATAGAGTGCCTAAATGACAATAATCTCAATCTTCATCTCACCCATAACATCAGCCAAACGGAGCTACCATTTCTGGATTTAATGCTATACAAGGACTCAGAGGGAATGATCGCCACAAGTCTGTACCGTAAAACTACCGCGACAAACACCTTGCTGCACCAGACTAGTTCACACTTTCATCCCACCATAGAAAATATACCAAAAGGAGAATTCTTGCGTCTACGCAGGAACTGCTCAGATGATCACAAATTCAAAAAACAGAGCATAGAACTGGCCCAACGACTACGTGAAAGAGGGTACAGTAATACTTCCATAAAGAAAGCTTCTCGGAATGCAGAGATTGTCTCCAGGGATGACATTATCTTCAAGAAGAGAGAAACTACACAAAACGCAAATACTATCAGATTCGTGGGTAACTACTGCCATGAATGGAAGGAAGTCAGTGAAGCAATACAAAAACATTGGCATGTATTGCATACTGACCCCGACTTATCAGAAAAACTCGGTACACGTGTCTCTATGAGCTGGCGAAGGTCCAGAAATTTAAAAGACCATCTGGTTCAAAGTCATTTTCAAAGAATACCTACAAAGAAAATCACCACAACAGGAACATATCCCTGTGGTAAATGCAAAGCTTGCAGACATATTGAAGTAGTGAAAGAAGTAAAAGACAAATATGGGACAGAATTCAAAATTAATGACTATATGAATTGTCTGACTGAAGGTGTCATTTATTGCATCAAATGCAGTTGTGACAAGAAATATGTGGGTATGACCACTCGCCCACTGAAACAACGTGTCTTAGAACACATTGGGACTATACGTAATGCCACCTCTGATAAAAGAAAGATGAAACCACTCACTACAGTAGCACGCCATTTTTACCAACACCATGATAACAGATGGGAGGATCTCAAGGTCTTCGGACTTGAAAAAATCAAACTCGGAATACGTGGTGGAAGTTTGACAGACATCCTTTTGAAGAAAGAATGTGAGTGGATTTTCAAGTTAGGCACCATTCACCCTTTTGGTATGAATGAAAACATCAATTATGGAGTTTTCTTAAACTAAATACGGCAATCCCAATGCTCGAATATCCCCCCTTTTTTTCCTTTTTTTCTTCTTTTTACTCTTTTTTCCCCTTCCCTTTCTTCTTGTCTGTCCTTTTCTTTTTCTTACCCCCCTTTCCCCATAAAAATGTAACTACCAAACGCACATTTTGTATATACTATAATTAATTCACAATACAGCCCACAACCACCTATGATTTTATTAATGAATTTTATAAAAATTAAATTTATTAATAAATTTAATATCTATTATATTTTCCATTTATTAATTTTCGTACAATCACTTGTCCCCACAATAACAAATTTTCCGCCCCCCCCCTCCAAAAAACCAATCACCCCCCCCCAACAACCCCCCCCCCATTTCCCCCCCCCCTTTCCCCCCCCCCCCCTTCCCCCAAAAATAATCCATTCCTCCCTTTCCTTTCCCCCCCCTCCCCCCATTTTTTTCCCCCCTCACGTCCCCGCCCCCCCCCCTTCAAGCCCCCCCCCCTCCCCCCCCCCACTTATAAGCTTTCTTATTATTTTGACTTTCACAAATATGTTTTTTTCAAACACAATTGAATATTATTATCAGACACTTTTAGGTTCAGCAGTCACGATCACTCATTCACCAATTTATTATATCTATATCCCAATTTTAAATTCATATATTTATATATATATATATAAGAAAATAATCTTTTATAAAAACTGTATCTGTATTTCCCTCTTATTATGTATATGATTCCTTCTTATTATATATATAATTACTCTAATACTGGCACAGGCACATTAAGTACTTTTAACAATCTGTGTCTTCCAATTTTTAAAGTTTTTATACTATAATTAACTGTTCCACAAATGATATTATCACTATATCTTTATCCTCTGCAAACATCAACTAAAAATTAATTTTATCAGCTCTTTTTTAATTAAAATAACCATATGATCGTTCATCTTATTGCTCAATGGTCCCTCTAACTGTCAATCAGGACACACCATCCTATGGGAACCTGCAAATACGATACTGACTATTATAGGCCAAATTACCTATCAATCCATTGCTGAGAGCCAATCAGCACACAGTATCACCAATATAAGGACAAACCAATAGGCTGGAACCTACTGACGCCCTGTGACCAAGCTTTATGCGAAACGTACGTCAGGAGAGACGGTCACGTGGTGCGCACACGTGACCGCAACGAGCCGCTCTCGGCTAAGTCCGTCGCCTAGGGAACCAGGACAACAGGAAGCACAGTGCGGCCGGAGCCCGGTAACAAGCCCAACGTGGGCAGACGCGGGCGGACGCGGCCGGCACCTTCCAGACATCAGGATCTTCCTCTCTAAACAAGTAGGATCTAAAACCAAAAAATTGTATATCAGGTTTGGATATCCAATATTTATGCATCAGCGCATGGACAGGTATTTATCAAAATCCTACTTATAAGCTACACAGACTGCTATACAAAATTGAGTGACACTAATTATCAAACAGTAAAGGAATAAGTACCAAACTGCATTGGGGTCCATATCTTTATCAAAAAAGCAGATGTGGATACATCTGTTAAACCTTGGACCCCATTTAAAAACCAAAACAAAACGCCTTCTTTCTTTTCCTTTACACTGCATATGAATATATACTGTGTCAACTCAGTTAATACTAACTCGCTGTTGGTTTTTGAGAAATTATATTTTTTCATTGCTCAGGTGATTTTCAGAATTTATAGTGTAACCTCGTATGCAATCTGTGGCTTTGGAGACCAAATTTGGAGGTTCCCTTCTTTTGCATGATTATAATAATATCATTTATTTAATGTCAGATTTATATGCATGTGTTAATTATGCAACATAGAGGTCTTTTCCCTATGTATACTGCGACGACATAAGCCCTGATTATTTAGATGGGTATTTAATCTTTAAGTATACCTTATCATTTGTGATAAGAAATCCCCCCCTTCTTTTTTATATCAAACCAGCTGTGTTTCTCTCAAACTTGTGGCTCATATAACAATAGTTGGCTCTTATCTGTGCCCAATTTTGGACACAGCGTGACAAGGGTGAGCATAAGGTCTGCGGTCATACCCCGCTGGAGATGCCCAATCTCATCTGATCTTGGAAGCCAAGCAGTGGAGGGCCGGGTTAAGTACTTGGATAGGAGACTACTAAGGAACACCCTGGTACTGCAAATATTTGCCGCCCACCTGTCACTATTAATAGAGCACTATCTTATGTCTCGGTTATGACCTATGATTCAATTATCTGCTAGGATCAAAATTCCCAATTGGGATATATAGCAGTTTACAAATGACGGTCATTTTTTCAACAAATGAGCAACCTATAATCATAGACTGATCCACAGCTGGATATACCCATCTCGGCCAGAATTAGGTATTTGTACCTTGTATTCTGTACATCATTCCCCATATTTTCGCAAAGTCACTATTTAAATATATACTGGCGCCATTTTTGAACTCCCCAATAATCATTTTTTAATGAGAATTAATAAAAATTTTGTATTTTAGCTAGCTATATTTTTTTGCGATTGAGTCGTACAATATTATCTGTATATGAGTGCTTCCCAAAAAGAGTCTTCTTTCTTCTTTTCAAAGTTCACACCATGTTTAACTGACTCGGGGGAGCACCACTGATGGGTAGTCTTTTGATACAAAAAGGAATGTATTGCCGTACGTATCTGCTCCCCGAAATAAGGATTTGAACCCTAAATTTTATTATCAGTACTTACAGATAACTATCATTATACATATACACCATAAGACCAGTGCGGTTTCCAATCTTTGTCTTTCAAATAACTGTACTTGTGACTGGCCACCAGTCTTCTCGGAAACATCTGCACGGTAATATAAAGGTAACGGATATTCCTTCTTTAGGAAATCTCTGTTCCTTATTAATAATTTTTTTCTCTCTATCTCTCTTTTTTTCGGGAGTTCTCTCATGAAATATGAGTTTTAATCTTAAACAAGAGCTGAGTTTAAGACGCAAAAATAAGGATAATTTAGATGATATCTTTCCGAGTGAAATCACAGATAATGAACCTCACATTAGTTGGGAATCTGATTTTCACAAACTGAATGGACTGCTACGTAAACAAATTAGGACCACTTGGGACCTCACAACTCTGGAAAACTATATTAAAAATAAAATATCGCCCAGAGGCCTTCGTCCAAGAATCTTTCCGGCATTCGATTTAGCGAGTGAAAATTTAAAGAAGGAATGGGAAAATACTCTCCTAAAGTGTTCAAGCGACCTTATGAACATTTTAACTAAACATAACAACTTGATACTGGAGGAATGCGAACGTGATTTGGAAGACCTGGGTAAAAAATTAGAAACTTGGGAAAAGGACTTACAATTCCAGAAGTGCTTTGAACATAACAAACAAGAATTACAGGCATATGAGCAATCCATCATAGATCGTAAACGAACAAAATACGCTAGAGACAAAAAGGACTTTGCCTCGGGAAGAGTTTTCAAATGGCAAAGGACTAACTGGAAAAGAAATACAACCCAATATACAGGTGAATATTCATCCTCAGAGGCGGAAACATCTGGAACAGAAGACACTGCTGACTACATACCCGATAAACATCTGGGATCCAGAGGACAAACAAGTAGCAGCCAACATAATCCCCCCCCCTCTACTACCTCTTCCACTTCTTTTTTAGGGAACCCCCGAACAGGGAGGGTACGGGGAAGACAAAGAGGAGGAAGACGAGGAGGGGGCGGAAGAGGAAGAAGAGGCCAGCAGCAATGGGATTTCTCACCCCCTCTGACCCGAAACACACAGAGGAGATGACAACCACCAGTCTCTTGACTATGGAAAACACACAACATGATAATAAACTTAAAATCATTAATCTCTCCGAACATATACTTACGGATGCACAAAAATCCATACTAAGTAAAGGTCTGACATTTTCTCCCACAGGACATTTTGAAAGGTTCAGGTGGGAGAAGGACCTGAAACTATTTGGAAGGAAATTAATATTGACATAACTCTACAGTGATAAAACAACTCCCACTACTACAAGAGGAGAAACCCCAGAAACAGAAGAAACCGCAATCCCAGATCTTCAAGCAATGGAGGAAGAAGCACTGGCTGCATTATATGAATTACAACAAGACCAATATGGGTCAAATCGTACGGACCACAGACCACCCATCAGACCAGCTATCAAGAAGAAATCTACATACTACCCACCAGAACAAATATGTCCAGAAGTTCAGGTATTTCAAAAACTAGTTGCAAAAGAATTTGATATCATTCACACCAATAAAAAACATCGTCGTCACTCAAATATGACGTATCAAGAAAGAAAGGCCATGAGGGAGATACAAACATGGCAGGATGTCCTAATCAAGCCCTCGGACAAAGGAGGTAATATTGTGATCTGGCCAAAAACAGACTATATTAAAGAAGCATCGCGCCAATTAGAATCCACTGACTGTTACAAAAGGATACTTCTTAACCCCCTGGATAACTACATGTCGGTCTACTCTAAAATTATCACTCAGGCCCGAGAACAAGGAGTAATTACAAAACAGGAATATGAATACTTGCATATTCAGAATCCAAAAATTCCTACATATTACATGCTGCCAAAAGTGCACAAAAATATTCTAAATCCACCTGGACGACCAATAGTATCAGGTATAGGAGGATTAACTGAAAAGGCTAGCATCTTTCTGGATTTGCACCTCAGACATCTTGTACTGGGTCTTCCCTCATATATACAAGACACAGCAGATATACTTAGGAAACTGCATGACGTGAAATTGGAGGACAACCAATACTTAGTCTCATTAGACGTAGAAGTGCTATATACCTCAATTGGTCACACAGAAGGTATAGCAGCAGTCGAATATTTTCTGCACAATGAAGGCTGGGAGGAATTTCATACTTTTCTGATCAAACTGTTGCACTTTGTACTGCATTACAATTTCTTTGTATTTAATGACAGATTTTACCTCCAAACGCGGGGTACTGCTATGGGGGCGGCCTGTGCGCC
>NC_086453.1:28031468-28076468 GCF_028390025.1 Pseudophryne corroboree | reverse complement strand
GTAATAGCAGTAGTAGTAGGAGTAGTAGTAGTAGTAAAGTAGTAGAAGTAGTATTAGCAGCAGTGGTGGTGGTGGTGGTGGTAGTAGTGGTAATAGTAGAAGCACTAGTGGTAGTAACAGTAGTAGTAACAGTAGCAGGGGGTGTAGAAGTAGTAATAGCAGTAGCAGCAGTAATAGTAGTAAAAGTAGGAGTAATAGCAGCAGCAGCAGTAGTAGTAGTAGTATTAGTAGGAGTAATAGCAGCAGCAGCAGTAGTAGTAGCAGTAGTAGTAGTAGTAGTAGTAGTAGTAGTAGTAGTAGTAGCAGTAGTAGTAGTAGTAGTAGTAGTAGTAGTAGTAGTAGTAGTAGTAGTAGTAGTAGTACAGTAGTAGTGATAGTAGTAGTAGTAGTACAATGAGACCATGGAACATTCCAATTTCCAGAGAATATTAAAACATTAACTTTAAACTGTGCCCCATTAGAATTTAGACATCTAACAGAAGGGTGATGTATTGCCCTGTGGTGGCTTTACCTTTAGACATGTGATTCCATGATGTCACAAAGAGGCAGGGTTTAAGGGCTAAGGAAGTAGTTGACTGGCCAGATCCTGCTAAGAACAATCCGGTTGACTCAGCGGCAGTATTCTAAGCTGCAGAGAGCAGTTCAAAAGTACCCTGCAAGCCAACTTGAGCTGTAGCTGGAGAGGGCCACATAGGCTCTGTGCCTTGTGTTGTGGCACTGCTCACCCACCCCTAGTTGCAGCCCTGCCTATTAAACTAACACACACACACACACACACACACACACACACACACACACACACACACAAGGTCAGTTTTAACCAGTGATGTGCGGTCAGCTGAGTAAGAGCCTCTCCTGTCATACTCCAGCATACGTCAGAGCTTTGACTATAAAAATTTCATAAATTATACAAAGAAGCTATTATAAATATGCATGAACTGACTGCACATCACTGCCTTCCCTGTCTACCTTGTCCACACATCTCTTATCAAAACACACTAAATTTCCACCAGTATATACTGCTGCATATTTGTATATGGCCACATGAATCCTCGACATAGGTTTCATAGAGGTGGCAGTCAGAAGGATCTGCCATGGTTCTGACAACTGTGCAGACCACACAGTCTATGTTTGGGGATCAGGGCTGCATGTAACTAGGGTAGTGTGTCCAGTGCCAGGTACCCTCTGTTATGATGGATCCCATCTGTAGAGTCTCAGTCTGTGACCATCACTCCCGGGTCAGATCTCTGATGCTCACGCATTCTGCTAAGTACAACCCTAATCCCTACCCCTAAATCTAATCCCCCCCGGACTGCTTAACCCACCACCACTGCAGGGTGTGTACACATGGTGAGATCATTGCTATGTCCTATTTTTACTTGCGATTTCCCTTGAACTCCCCGGAGGCCAGATAGCACAGATTTTAACTAACTTTTCTTGAGATCTGTACTATGTGTGCTTACGATTTTGGCTTATGTAAGATTTTGGCTTATGTGAGATGTCATTGACATGTGAGATGAACTAGATAGGACACCGATCTAGCAAGGATTGACTTGCCTGCACAGCCTATCTTTTCTTGCGATGCCGACCTGGCGGGACCGCGCATCGGGATCGCAAGGTGACTTTCACCTTGCGATCTGCACTAATTTTTCTTACGATTTTGACTATATAGTCAAAATCTTAAGAAAAAATCTCACCATGTGTACACACCCTAACCCTAACCCTGCCACCCACAGCCTAACCCTAGTGTTCACATTTCACCTTGGAACATTCTTAAACATTTTAACAATGTTGACGTCATATTGACTTTGTTGTGTTGACATTATGAATGTCAATATTGTTATTAGTAACATGTTGACTACAGCCCATGATGTCACTGCGCTAATTCTATTATTAAGTAAATCATTTTTTAATATGTTTTATTTTGTCACATGCAAGGTCTGAGACCTAGGCGGTAATTCAGACCTGATCTAAATTTAGCACATCTACGATCAGTTTCACAGACATGCTGGGGGACGCCCAGCACAGGACTAGTTTGCCGCGCAGGCCTGGCTCTACCCCTCCCCCCCTCCCCCGCACAGGTACAAAAGCATTGCACCGTGGCGATGCTTTTGTACCTGACGAGTAGCTCCCTGTCAGGGCAGCTCCTGCATGCTGACAGGACGCTACTCGCCAAGTCCCGGGTCGCAGCGGCTGCGTGTGACATAACACAGCCACCACAGCCCAACCCCCGGACACGCCTCCGTTAATATGCTTAAAATGGGTGGTCTTCAGGTTGCCGGCGGCCGAGCTCAGTTGGGATTCCGGCGCCGGTATTCTGGTCGCCGGGACCCCGACCGCCGGCAAACCATCCCACACCCCTTAATATACCCATAACAAAATTTCAATATGACAAATTCCTAAACAAAGAACTAACAAACATCAGAGTGACTACAATGACTAATATTAAGTAACATATTATATATACTGTGGTTGTTACACACCCTTTACTTTTCTCAGACATTACAGGTGTTTGTAATCAGACAGATGGAAAGCACTATATATCCTGTAACTTACTGGGAAGTGTGATTACTTCTGGGATAACAGGAACAGCTTTCGCAGTATACATGATGAGATATGTCAGTGACGCTGATAGAAATTAAACAGAAGAGAGAATAAATACTGTATTCTGCACATTATTACAGTTCATCATGTCTGCTCGGATTGGCTGCATGTTTAGTTAACCCCTCCCACTTCAAACTGCCAAAACGTGGACCTTATGGATTTGGCTAAGATTAAGGACCCCAGTTACCACCTTTAGCACTCGCTTGAGGGGTTATGGGCCTAATTCAGACCTGATCGCTGTTGTGCAAATTTGCACTTTGGCCGATTATCGATCAACTGTGCATGTGTACAGATCCTAGTGCACACGCGTGAGCCCAAACTGCGACAGAATCCAGAAATGTTTTCGTTTGCTAGGTTTACGCGAGTTGATTGACAGGAAGCGGATGTTTGGGGAGCTGTTGTGAAACTACATATCCCAACATGCCCTGACACAGTTTTGCTGTCCGAGAATGCTAAAGCTGTGTCAGGGCATGCTGGGATGTGTAGTTTCTCAACAGTTAGATGGCCGCAGTTTGGACATGCCTGTACTAAAGTGAAAATGCATTTTCATATGTACTAACCCCCGTCCGTGAGGTTTTCAACGCCGAGGGTATTGCCATCTTTTTTTATGGCGATACCCTATGAAAGCCTTTGAGCTTCTTACCGCATCCCACCGTCACATCAAACACATTATAGAGGCATTACATATCTATGTGTGTTACGTCATAGGTAGTTGGAGTTATACAGTCACACACCAGCATAAACTAAATGGTCTGCGATCAGTGAGTGCAGGATTCCAGACCAAAGTTTGCGTTGGAATAGATATACATTGTATACTTCATAATGAGCTGATATTGCACTGTAACATGCAACAGTGCTGTCCTTTCATCCTCCTATGGGCACACATGAAGATGTGTCTTATACCATGAGGGTCCCACATGTTGCTATAGTAGCTGCTGAATAGTAGGAGCTGGAACTGCAGTGTATGGCTTCCTTGGGATGTATAAGACTAGGGGCCACTAACGTATAGTCTACAAAGTATTACAGTATGCACGCTGACATTATATATACCGTGGATATTTATTGGGCTGATAGCTATAGTTCTAGAAATATGATGCATTCCAAAAATTGATAAATGACTAACGGGAAAATGCATCTTCAGTGGCAAAGGATTTATTACAAACATTAATATTTAGAAAAAAAATCAATCTTAAGTTTAAAACATCAACACTCCATAAATACCCAACTGAGATACTCACCCAGCATAAGCAGCTGCACAGCTGGGCGATTGCTGAAAAAAAACATTTCTGTGTATTATCTGCAAGAAACAAATATCTGTTGAGTATGGATGAGGAAACAAGAAAATATCTATGCTAGTAACATATGTGGCGTAGACACTTTGCGAGATATGCATATATAAATACCGTATATACTCCAGTATAAGTCGACCCGAATATAAGCCGAGGCACCTAATTCTACCACAAGAAAATGGGAAAACTTATTGACTAGAGTATAAGCCTAGGGTGGGAAATGCAGCTCTTGCCGTACACAGCTCTCAGTGCCAGATATGCCTTCATACTGCCAGATATGCCCCCACAGTGCCAGATATGCCCTCATACTGCCAGATATGCCCTCATAGTGCCGGATATGCCCTCATACTGCCAGATATGCCCCCAGTGCCAGATATGCCCTCATGCTGCCAGATATGCCCCACAGTGCCAGATATGCCCCCACAGTGCCTGATGTGCCAGATGTGCCCTCATGCTGCCAATTATGCCCGACAGTGCCAGATATGCCCTCATGCTGCCAGATATGCCCCACAGTGCCAGATGTGCCAGATATGCCCCTCATGCTGCCAGATATGCCCCACAGTGCCAGATGTGCCAGATATGCCCCTCATGCTGCCAGATATGCCCCACAGTGCCAGATGTGCCAGATATGCCCCTCATGCTGCCAAATATGCCCCTCATGTTGCCACATATGCCCCTCATGCTGCCACATATGCCCCTCATGCTGCCAGATATGCCCCTCATGTTGCCACATATGCCCCTCATGCTGCCACATATGCCCCCTCCCCAAGTGCCAAATATGCTCCCCCAGTGCCTGTTACTTACCTCTCCGTCGATCCCGTGCTGTCTTCTGAAGGAGGGACACGGAGCGCACAGCGCGCACTTCTCCTGTGTCCCTCCGGCATCTCCGGCGGCCGCGGCGGGTCTATTAAAAGAAGTGCCGGTTCGTGATCAGAGGTCACGAACGAGTACTTCCTTTAATAGACCCACTGCTGCCGCGGAAGATGCAGGAGGGACACAGGAGAGGCGCGCGCTGTGCGCTCCGTGTCCCTCCTTCACACTGCTCTGCCTGTCACTCTGCACTGCCACTAACTCGAGTATAAGCCGAGGTGGCTTTTTCAGCACCAAAAAAAGTGCTGAAAAAGTCGGCTTATACTCGAGTATATACGGTAAGCTCTTGTAGCTGTTGTTGACTAAAGGAGTACTTATGTTTACCTAATGTTTATGTAATTGGTATTTTAAAGACATATAATTACAGATATTTTTCTCCTATTTAGGTATCTGATGACATGTCCCATCACACTCCCAGTTGATTACATCATCCCACTCCTACCTCCAAGATTTTGCCCATGCTGCTCCCTGTCATTGAAACGTTTTTCTCCTTCCATCAGACTCTCCACCGCTATAAAACTTAAAACATGCCCAATTCTTCATCAAAGTCTTCCAGCTCTAATCACAACCCACAGCTCCATGCTTCTGTCTCACTGTCTCCCACCACTAGCATCCCAGTCTGCCTACCCTCTCCTTTAGATTGTAAGCTCTCATGAGCAGGATTCTCGTGTACTTTTCCTTCTTTCACTAATACCCTCATCTCCTCCCCACTGCCAGCAATGAAACCTTTGAATTTTTCCGCTCCGCTGCCTATTTGGGTCTAAATTCTTCTGATTCAGCAATGTTTATAATCTATCTTCATGTTCTGCAATGTTTAGTACTGTACGTAACTTTTTCTTGTTTTCATACTCTTTATATACTTTGTAAAATTGCTGGGGACACCTTTTGGTGTTATATAAATAAATAAATAAATAATAATAATAATAAATCTTGTATGGAAAATAAATGTTTGTCATGAACTATCAGTAATTGTTACATTGTACACAATATATTAGCTGCTCAGATCAATTTAGTTAAATACAAGGAAGATGTTAATCTAGACTAGAAAAAAAATGAACAGAATCCCCCAGCCCCAGCACACTGCAAACAGGCCAGTTCAAGTCTACATGATAATAGGAAATGAAGAGATCTCAGTTACATACATTTGCAAATGTATGGTTAGCCTTCTGCCACAGCAAGACTTCTCTGCTTTGACGGTCCTATAACTGCATGATAATAGCAACTACTTTGGGTTATATGTTCATGTATTTCTAAATTGAAGGCTACACCTGAAGGCACCCCAAGAACCTGCAATGTAGCATTACAGATATCAGCATAGCTTCCTGAAACTGATAGGCCCACCACAGATGAATGCATGTGAGGGGATAATTTAGACTAGAAAAGCAAACAGAATTCCCTTAGCACACTGCAAACAGGACATGCACATTGCATGCCCCTGCTGTGGGCCTATTCATCGATCTGATCAACTGCCATATTGTGTATCACCGTTCTGAGAGACATACACTGGTTCAATAGTTGGAGGGTATGCTGATACTTGTAGTGCTATGTTGGAGGTTCTTGGGGTTTCTAAAGGTGCTGATATCATGTAGTGTTAGAACATCCAGAGCAGAGCTGCCTTAATGAGGCTGGTGGCTTACCGTATGTTCACAAATGTATCTAACTGAGGTCTCTGCACTATTATTATCACGTAGAATTGCAAATTTCTATTACTAGACTGTTTCCAGCGTGCAGGGAGATTCTGTTTGTTTTTTATGGTCTAAATGTTACAATGCATTTTTTTCCAGATTGCTATAGTATAGCTCTAAATTCACTTAATAAAATGCGATATATAAATAATTTCTAAATGTACCTGTTATTGTGTCTCTTCTCAGATGATGTCTCCTGTGACTCTTCCCTGTAACTTTGAGGCTTTATATAGCGAGGTGTTACAAATTCCTCATTTGGCAATTTCTAATTGCATGCATTGAACAATTTCATAACCACTAATTATAGTAACAAAAAATATAGGACATCCTTACATTCACAGAGGGTAAAGTTTACGAAATACTAATTGGTCATTTGTATAAAATTATGTTCAACTGCTTTGCATTTTTATTGGGAGTTTCTTGCATTCTGTTATCTGAATCTGTGACAGCGATGAAACAAGTAAATTTGGATACCGAGTTAAAGACACAAGACTGTCCGCTTGCACTGAAATTATATAGCGAGAAAGAAATATAACTTCCAGCATAATGGAGACATGGGAGAACTACATTAAAAGCCAGTGAAATCAAAGTTTAGAGTTTTAAGAAATGTCCATATAAAAGAAGATGCAGGCAGGCCCAGGGGAACAATAGTTAGTATATCATGCTTAGCGGAGGAGACCACAGATGGTCATTGTTGGGGAACATTTACAAAGTTCCATTACAAACATGGTTGAACTTGCTGTTGGATACTGAAGAACAATGACTAAATAGATGCTGGTTAGGACAGTTGGTGGTATGATGTTGCCAATATAGGAACTGTAGATAAAAAAATGGCTTCTCCACTTTCTGTGATGTCCACTTTTTGGAGTATAGGGACTAATTCAGACCTGATCGCTCCACTGCATTTTTGCAGAGGTTTGAGATCAGGTAGCCGCTGCCCATGCGTTCACAGAGAGAAAATGATGCCAGACAGCGGACATCTGAAAATTAATTTGCAACTCACTCACCATCTAATGGTTTTTCCAATCTGTGCAGTCTGGGAGTAGCTAAGGACTTACTCCTACAGTGTGATACAAACAGGCTGTTCGGGGCCAGAGCTGACGTCACACACCCTCCCAGAAAACATTTGGGCATGCCTGTGTTTTTCCTGACACTCCCAAAAAAACGGCCAGTTATCACCCACAAACATCCGTTTCCTGTCAATCAGCCTGTGTACATCTAGCTATTGACATTGAGGAAGATAAATGTATTGAGCTTAAGCAGTATCAGCCATTTTGTTAAGTAGCAGCCATGATGTAGTGAAGAAGAAGTATGCTTTGCTGGAGGAATCATAATAATGCTGACATTTCACAGTTAGTACGTTCTATGTGAAGCAAGTTCATAGCTATAAGTCTTGAAAACATGTTATTAGACAGTTTCTGTGTGTTTAGACTTCTTGTGAAGGACACGAAGAAGGGTGTCAGCTAGAAAGGAGTTATGAGAAGAGATGCCTTATTGTTTTAAAATGTGACATGTATCAAGTGTTCATGCAAGTACCTTTTTGCTATATAATGTCATGTTGAATAAAGTAGCTTCAGTCTCGTTTTGTGGATATAACTGCGTGTGTTGTCTGCTTCCTGGGATTCTCAGTCGATTGGTAAAAAAAGGTATTGAACAGACAATTGAAGGGACTTGATAAGAGGAGGCTTATCTGTAACAGTACATTGGGGCTCATGTTCCAGGATCGATGAGCTTATCGATATCAGATGACGACGCGACTGCTGGATGTGTGCAACTACTGACATACCCAGTCCTCTGATCTGTTTATCTGCTTAGGTAAGCAATACTCAATAATTTGGACCCAATTGTCTGTTTGAAAAGCATTCATTATTTTTCTGTGTGTGCTGATAAAGATTATACGTTTTCATTTCACTGTTGCAAGGGAAAAATGTGGTTTTATCTTAAAGTACTAAGTTTCAGTTTCACTTGTGCAAGGAAAAAATGTTTTTTTATTTTTAAATGACCTGTCATAACTGCAAATGTTCAGTATTGTTGTGGTATGATACTGCAGTTGAATCTAATTATTGTGAATTCAAAGATACGTTGCAAAATAGACATTTCAGTTTTTTAGGGAACCTTAAGACAGGCTTTGCAGCAGTTGTGGGGTGGCATGTTGATAAGGTGGTGATAGAAAAATGTATTGGTAATAGAATTCCGTATTGTCTTGATAAATTACCTGTTAATTATATACCCCTTGGTTCCACAGTTATACATTTAACCAGTATGGTTAAGACACTGAACATTCACATACTCAGCCTTTTTAAATCCAGAATCTACAGCTGTGATTTAACATACAAGGTTTGGTAATAGCGGTATCAGTTTTTTCATAGAAAAGCATACTAAGTCTTCTTGTCACTTAAAATGTATTCCTTGTTTAACATTATTAGAAGTAGACGTTAAAGCCATTATTGACAAAGGTAACTAATTCATATATAAAAAAAACTGTGACTCAGTGATTTAAGAAGTCTTTGTAAACTAGATAAAGTCAAGTCAGTAAAAACAGAATTTTGGTTTGTTGTGTCAGAGGATTAAGATCCAAGTGATTTGCTTCATTTTATTCTTTTTTGTTGATGAATATAGAAAAATAATAAATAATATAAGTGTGGCGTTTAAAAGATGATATATCTTTTAAACTGAGGATTTTTCCTAAAAAAACACTTAATACTAGTGTGATGTTTGCAAGACTAGGGCCCTCATTCTGAGTTGTTCGCTCGCAAGGCGATTTTAGCAGTATTGCACACGCTTAGCCGCCGCCTACTGGGAGTGTATCTTAGCATTTTAAAATTGCGAACGATGTATTCGCAATATTGCGATTACAAACTTCTTAGCAGTTTCAGAGTAGCTTTAGACTTACTCGGCATCTGCGATCAGTTCAGTGCTTGTCGTTCCTGGTTTGACATCACAAACACACCCAGCGTTCGCCCAGACACTCCCCCGTTTCTCCAGCCACTCCCGCGTTTTTTCCGGAAACGGTAGCGTTTTTTCCCACACGCCCATAAAACGGCCTGTTTCCGCTCACTAACACCCATTTCCTGTCAATCACACTACGATCGCCGGAGCGAAGAAAAAGCCGTGAGTAAAAATACTTTCTTCATAGCAAATTTACTTGGCGCAGTCTCAGTGCGAATATTGCGCATGCGCACTAAGCAGAAATTCACTGCGATGCGAAGAAATTTGCCGAGCGAACGACTTGGAATGACGGCCTAAGTCTGTTAAACTGAGAGTTCCCTAGAAAAACACTTATTACTATCAGTGTGATGCTTTAAAGAGTAAATCTTTTAAGCTGAAGTATATACTGATTTTGGTTTTTGATACTACGCAGTGCAAGTAAAGTTGCAGCACCAAAGGATTTTGCAATATGAACTAATCAATCACATGCAAAAGGACAGCACAGTAAACTGTCAATACTAGGGAAGGAAAAATATGCACATATTGGTGCAATTTGTGTAAGGGGCAAACCTCCCAGAGGAAGGGAATTGTTGACTAATGAGGGAGATTTGAAGCAAACAACAAACACTGGATTGATAAACGAGTTTTTACTGACACTGTTAAGAATTTGGCAAACTGTTCCAGGGGCATATTGTTTAATACATCACCTGTATGAATAAATAGTTAAAAGCATATACACATGTTGACAGAAGACGTATGCTCAGAGTGTTTGTGTGTGGCATTTATAGAAAAGAAAGAGCAGGTTCCTTTTATATTGAGAGCTATTTCATTTTGAGCTGAACCAGGAGTGTGGAGAAACACTACGGACTCAGTAGAAAGTTCTCATATCTTGATGGGGTGTCACTTTATTCCAAAACCAAGTGATATTGGCAAAGAGTGGTTGAGTTTCCTTGCTAGTTCAGGAAATTGAGCGCATAGCTGGTTATCCCACGATCCTTTATATTCAGGATATTGATACTTGGAAAAGTACCTAAGTATTAATGTTACCTAAGGTTAATATACTTGAGTGTTAAAAATACTTAATGGTTTAGTTCACAGGTTCTCAAACTCGGTCCTCAGGACCCCACACAGTGCATGTTTTGCAGGTAACCCAGCAGGTGCACAGGTGTATTAATTACTCACTGACACATTTTAAAAGGTCCATAGGTGGAGCTAATTATTTCACTTGCGATTCTGTGTGGAGACCTGCAAAACATGCACCGTGTGGGGTCCTGAGGACCGAGTTTGAGAACCACTGGTTTAGTTGTAACCAACCCTCAGAATAATTTTATTATGTCATCCACAAGAACAGTGGATCCAAATTGTTCCCTGGTTTATACAAAAGTATCAGGATGGAAATGTAGGAAAAATAATAAGGAAAAGTTAAGGGTTACTCCCTATAAGCAAGGTTCCTAGAAATGTGAATGTGATAAGCAAAGAGAAAGGAACCGACAGGCAAAGTAATCATACAGCTACACCCCGTTTATGTTGTAAATCCCTTAGGGAAGCCACAAAAACTGATTCTATGTGGCCAACGTACTAGTGTGTAAATCCAAAATATTACAAAATCTGAACAACAGATAATTGATATATCAAGTTTAGCGTAATATTAACATTATCAATTATAATCTGTTATTCTATGTGCTCTGTAAATATACAGGCTGGGGATGGGAAGTGCGGCAACTATTCACCTGTTAGTTCTATGTGACTAATGACATGCGGATGTACAAATGTTTATGACTACGGAATATGGATAACACAACAGTAAGCAAAAATTGCATTAGAAAAATAATTTTAATTTTTTTTCCTGAATTCCTTAGAAAGTTTTAAAGATAATTAGAAAATAGCAAGTTTTATAGAATATGCTACTGCAAAGTATATTAATGGGAGACTAAGCATAATTATTCAGATTTATATACTTTTATAAAGGCATTTTTTATATATGCAATGTGTATTTTAGTTTTGGTTTAGAGAAAAATTCTCAGCTGTCAGGTAGCTGAAGATAGTAAGCATAGTGCTCATTATTACAGTATGTTGCTATTATTTAAAATACTAAAGTTTTGTAATGCAGTTTTGATGCGGGGGAAAATGAGTTGGCCATTGCAGCTCCAAACATAGTGATTGAGATCATTACATACCATGGTGTCAGTTAAATGATTTGGGAATTGTAAACAAGTTACCAGGTGGGAGAAAATAGAATCCTGCTGCATTATTTAAGTAAATACAACACGTGTATGATGTATGATATATATATATATATATATATATATATATATATATATATATATATAGACCGTGTTAAGTAGCACACATGAGATGATAGAATGTGAGGGTGTGCAACCCCTGTGTCAGCGGCAGCAACAGTGTACACAGCTGCCACTGCCATTTTGACAAAAGTTACTTTACCCACAGGAGGTACAAGGGATTCAAGAACTGTTTGTTTATGCACAACCAGATTTCTCCGTATTTACTTACAGACCAGGCCATCGAAGCAACTGGATTGGGAGGTCAAGCCCTACCCCCTGCAAGAAGACAAGATGTACCTACAACATACCACTAAAGATGTAACCTGAAATACAAGCTGCTATACAAGTCTGCCTCTCACAGGAAAAGTAAGACAATGAGGAACAACAACTCCCAGAATGGACATCATTATGTTGAACACCAGCATGAGTGGACTTGGACTAAGAAGATGACATGCCAGCAGCAGAAGGATAAAATATGCAAGTTAGAACAGGGCAATGAATGTAGGATAATGGATGGATCATAAAGAGAGGTGATTGGAAAAAAAAAAGTTGAAAAGCAAATTGAAGGTCCCATGAAAGTTTGGAGACTAAAGGAAGTCTGCTTTAAGAAAGACAAAGAAAGACATCTGACAAGTGGTCAGTATTACATGGCAAGATTACAGAGATGATGCCATGATTAGAAGATTTGAAGCACCAGCAACTCCAAAGTCAAAGCAAATAATTAAGGAACAAGACAGAAAAAGTCCCAGAAAGAAAATGAATGATGCTTCCTCTGCCAATATGAAGTATAAGCTTCTCCAGGTACTGCCCAGTGAACATAATGTCTCCAGAAGAAACAATGGAAGGTATAATTACAGTCACCTTGCCAACTGGAGCAGGACTTACATAATTGTGTTGTGTCTAATGCATACTGGAGCCAGCAGACTCAGAATACAGTAAGTGGGAGGTATCACAAGAACTGATGATATAAGAAACTCTTGAAGGGACAGGAGATGCAAGAACTACATTCACTAATACCAGTCCAGTGCTTGAAGCTTATCCAAGCGAGAATACAGTACACACCAGCCGAAGTTGAACTTTCCAGCATCTTATCAAAGGAAAGAACAGAACCATTAAGAAGCAAGTTAGAACAGAAGTTCAGTATTTGCTCATTTCCACAGTACCAGTTATGGAAGAAAGTAAGCAATACTACTAGACCAGGCTACCCCAGGGAGGGGCTACATCACAAAGTGACTTTTCTGAAGCTATATCTACAATATTACAAGTATGGAGACCGCTATATCCAGAGGACACACAGCTCATAAAGTATGTGGATGACCTGCTCATTGCCACCTCTACTGAACAAAAGTGCAGAGAAGAGACAGTGTATTTGCTGAACTTTCTAGATGAACAAGACTGTAAAGCAAAGCTTCAAATGACAGATTGCAGCTAGCAAAGCAGAAGAAAATCTTCTCAGGACATTGATTTTCTCAAGGCACCAGGAGAAGAAGAAACTTATACTGCAAGCAAAAATGCCAACCACTCTTAAACTAGTCAGATCATTCCTGGTCCTAGTGGGACACTGCAGGGAATGGATATCTCTATCACCAGTCTATATGCAAACACTGTATGACAGTACCTAAATGGATGGTCCATGCCCCACCCAACTTGAGATGTAAAAAGCAATCAAGCAACTAAAAGCAGCAATTTCCTCATCTCCTGCCCTGGGACTACCTGACTACAGCAAGCCTTTCACCTTGTATTGTAAGGAGGCCATGCACTGGGAGTCCTTATGCAATATTATGGACTGAGGCAAAAACCAGTGACCTACAACTAAAGCAAGCTTGACAGCAGTACTCAAGGAGCGTCTACTGGCATCAAAGCAGTGGCAGCAACAACGGTCCTAGAAGAGGACAAGTGCACAGACAAAGTCCTGAGTCAGCAGTCCTAGAAGAGAACAAGAGCACAGACATAGTGCTAAAGCATGTGCTTATCATCCAGGTACCACATGCAGGTACAGAAAAGCTTCAACAAGCAAGAATCAACCACCTGTCAGTGGCAAGGCTGACCTTGTATGAAGTAGCACGGCTAAAGTGCAACAGGTAACCATCAGAAGATGTGCTACTCTCAACCCAGCAACGCCTTTCCAGCATTAATCAATAAAGGTATTAAATCTCAAGATTCAAAATGAGGGAAAAACAGATTA
This sequence comes from Pseudophryne corroboree, assembly GCF_028390025.1. NCBI lineage: Eukaryota > Metazoa > Chordata > Amphibia > Anura > Myobatrachidae > Pseudophryne > Pseudophryne corroboree. Next base: position 28,062,622 of record NC_086453.1, on the reverse strand, counting down.
GCTACTGATGAATCGGAATGCAAGAAGTTGATAATAAGGACCAGGAAGAACCAGATCATCATGGATGCCTGACCAGAGGGATGGTCCAGAAGAGGAAGATAATAATTAGTAATCAGGAAGAGAATAATTAGCAATCAAAATTTTTACTTTTCTAATGATTGTGTGGAGTTAATCGCCAAGAAACTCAATTTGTCATATGTTACAGACACAGCCGTACCTAAAGCTCAGCATGAGCTATATGTGGATTGATCAAGGTACCATGAGGATGGAATTCCTTATACAGGATATGTAGTAACCACTGCACATGAAGTTGTGGATTCAGGATCCTTACCATACCAGTACAACAGTGTGGGCCAGATATAGAAAAGCAGAGGCTTCAAGAATGCAAGTGTCGAAGACATACAACACGCTTCACTGATCAGACACCAGTTCAGAGCTCTGCAAGGGCCACAGAAAAGGTTGCAGTAATGAAGATCCAGGCACATGCAAGAAATGACACTCTTGAAACAAGAGGCAACAATCTGGCAAGATGCTGAAGCCAAGAGGGCAGCAAGATGCCCCCAGTAGGAAAGGCAGGCCTATCCAGTAACCATTCCAGTGCCAGACCAGATGCCTGATTATGCCGCGCTGATGGGACTTCAGAACAAAGCAGGAGAGAGTAAGAAAGTAGCCTGTGGATAAAGAAAGCAACTGAACAACCAGTAAAGGTAGCAGTCTACACCACACAGACAGAAGAAACAGAAAGAAACAAAGCCTCAAATGCCTGATCTACAGGATTTGAAGAAATTTCAGGAACAAGCTCAGGAACAAGTACGTCCTGGAGAAAAAGCAGCATGGCAGAGAAGAAGAGCCAGACAAGAAGAAGACACTGCCTTATGGAAATTAAAAGAGAAGTCATGCTTACCTAGAAGCTTATATCCACCTATGTGTCAAGTCAGCTATGGATTCACACACCTGGGAAAGGATCAAATGGAAAATTTAGTTAATAAAAGATGGATAGTTCCAGGATGTTATCATACCAAGTTTGTACAAGCCTACTGGATATGTGGAAATGTCCAATCCAGGACAGAAGGTCATCAACCCTTGAAGCAATCCCCCAAAAGTTATTTTCCATTTCAAAGACTGCAAATTGACTATATCTAACTGCCAAAGATGTATTGGTAGCCACAGACATTTTTAGTTATTTGCCAATGGCAAAAGCCACAGCAAAATCAATAGCTAGAAAATTAGTTTCAGAAGTTATTTGCAGATATGGAGTACCAAGAGTTATAGTAGCAGATAGCGGTATTTATTTATTTAATTAAAGAAATAATGTAGTACATAATGTATGATTTGGGAATACAACAGGCATTCCATGTATCCCCCACAGGTTAGTGGGTGTGTCACGGAAACCACAAAGGGATGCTAAAGATTTGTTTTTAGTACTGGTTAATAGTAGAACCATATTCAGTAAAACCATAGGTCTATTCACCTTATGAAATATTGTTTGATAGCATACCTAAGATAGGATGTTATTATCCATAAGAGTTACAGCATAAATATGGTAATTTGACTGCATATGTTAAAAAGTCTTACTGAAGAAACTGACACCTCTGTATTTTCTAGTTTTTTCCCCTCTCTCCCAGATTCAGTAGCAGATCTAAATCCCCACAAGCTTTAACCAGGAGATTGGGTGTATCTGGAAAGACACCTGAGAGAGTCACTTGAGCCCAGATTTGATGGTCTATATCAAGTGTTGCTGACCACGCCCATTTCTGTGTCAAATAAGGAAAGAGAGACTTGAGTTCCACTGCAAATTTGCTCAAGTTAAGTTTGAAGAATGAGTTACATAACCGTGCAGAGGCCAATTGGGCCTAAACAAGACAAACCACTATGGGTCATTATATTGAGAACTTCAGTACTTATTGTAATCATAATATAATCTATATCCCTCACAGGAGAGGGCAGAGGGAAACTGGTATGTCCGCCAATCCAAAGTTACGTAACAGTGCTTAGTATATAAGAATGTACTTCTTATATATGTGATATATATATAATACAAAAGGAGTGTGGTGTCAAAGTCACTAGATCTTGTGTTAAGCACATTAAAGTAAAGTTCATGAAATAGCTAGGATTTCAAAGATACCAGTTAGTTACAAAATGCTGGGCTTACATGGACCCACACCTGGAAAAGGAGGGTAATGGACATTTGTCCACACTACATATAAGCGTATAAGGGTTTTACATTTCTTTGGAGCAAATAAATACTACAAAATAGAGTGTGACATTTTTTAAAATGTGTATGAGGAGAACGCCAAGAATGTGTTGTATATTTATTACTAATAAAACAAATAGTGCGCAAGACGTGGTTTAGAGAAATGTCCTTCTTAAACCCAGTTAATTGGTTTAGCGGGATCAAAGAGTAGATTGTTGAAATAGTTATGTTTTTTATTAAAAATTGTTGGCTTAGCAATTTGCATATATCTGTGTTTTAAGATGCTATTTTGTTTCCTTTCCTTTCCGCTTGAAAGAAGTCTGTAAACTCAAAGATGTGAAACCTCCAAGCTTAAGAAAGTACAGAAGAGCTTGGAAAGAACGACGGTGAACAGTCTACTTTAATGGATATGATGCGAACGGCTCTTTACCTTCCGTGGGATAGAGTGACAAGCACGGTCCTAAGGGAACATAGCCTTTAGCACCATTATAGCTAGACTGTTTGCTTAGTCTCTTGTAGGTAGCGTTTGTGTGATGCCTTGTAGTTCAACTGTAATGTCATATTATTGTAGCTCAACTGTAATGTCATATTATTATCAACCGTAATGTCATTTTATTCTGAAAAGAAGGGACTGAGGGAGATAGATTTATTGAGCTTACACAGTATCAGCCATTTTGTTAAGTTGCAGCCATGATGTAGTGCAGAAGAAGTATGCTTTGCTAATAAATCATACTAATGCTGACATTTCAAGGTTAGTATGTTCTGTGCGAAGCAAGGTCGTAGCTATAAATCTTGAAAGCAAGTTATTAGACAGTTTTCTCTGTGTTTAGACTTCTTGGGAAGGACACGAAGGAGGGTGTCAGGTAGAAAGGAGTTATGAAAAGAGATGCATTATTGTTTTAAAATGTGACGTGTATCAAGTGTTCATGCAAGTACCTTTTTGCTATATAATGTCATGTTAAATAAAGTAGCTTCAGTCTCATTTTGTGGACATAACTGCATGTGTTGTCTGCATCCTGGGATTCCCAATCGATAGGTAAACAAACGGTATCGTACAGACAATTGAAGGGACTTGCTAGAGGAGGCTTATCTCCAACATTACCATACATAAACAAGAAGAAAGTATGCCAACACAAAAGTCAATGGGACTGCATGAAATAAAACTGCTAAGGCTGCTATTCTCATTAAGTCCAGGATATCTAATAAATAGATCCATTTGGATTCCCTTTGGAGAAGCATTTTAGCCCGAATACCACCCCAAGTCTATAGTGGGGTGTGATAGATTATTTATGTTTAATGGGTGTGTGAGAATGCATTGTGGCAAAATGTCGCGCCACTGGATGTCCAGATTTATCAGAGAGAACCTCTTCTCTGATGGCTTATCAGTGTTGGCCCATCCAAACTTTAAATTGACATTTGGTTTTACCCATATAATATTTGTCGAATGGGAAAATCAGTACATAAATGACAGATTTGGAGGTACATGGGAGCTTATGTTGGATTTTAAAACTTTTATTTGACCAAGGATGCTTAATCAAATAGAAGGCTCACGTGTAGCCTATAGCAACAGCAGACACAGCACCACTGAAACTGTCAGGGGATCAGTGGAGACCCCTTCTGTTATACATTTGGGACTGATCTGTACAAAAACCATCAGATAACATGTAAAGGTACAGTGTGTGCTTGTGTATGTGTAATAGAATGTGACCATTTCAGTTTGTGCAGAGTTTGGACCTCACTTGTACCATCATCTCCTCTCCATTGCTAACAGCCAAGGCCATAAGTTGGGTGGTGCAGTTGGTGCAACCACACAGAGTGTAGATGCCCTGTGGGCAGAACTAGTCATCACCACAATCTGTAATTGACGGGTGCACACTGCATGTACTGTATGTTAGTTTTGATGCACTCTGCTCCTTTTCTGCCCGGTGCACTGCTACAGTACTAATATACATGTACATATCAGCAGGCAGTGACTGTACTGACACTTACTGCCTCACCTGGCTCCCACACTGTCTTCAGGGAGAGACATAGGTCCAGATGTACTAAAGTGATAAAGTGGAGAGTGATAATCTACCAGCCATCCAGCACCTAACTGACATTTTTCAAACACAGCCTGTAACATGACAGGAGCTGATTGGCTGTTGATTTTTTTCACTTTCCACTTTATTACATTTCAAAGCTTAGTACTTCTCACATAATGACTTCTCTCCATACTGTGAGTCCCAGAGTTCCAAGGAGCCGTTAAGTGCACATTCAGGCAGAGTCAGACTGTTCGGCGGAGTAAGACAGAAGTCAGCAGTGTCACATGGTCATTGTGAGGTTGAGCCTTCATCACTGATTAATTGGCCAGGGGGTGAATGCTGCATCTGGGCTATGATGAGACTCACTCAGGAGCAGATGTATTAAGCATGGAGAAGTGATAAGGCAGTGATACAGCAGTGATAAATGCAAGGTGATAACATACCAGCCAATCAGATCCAATATGTAAATTGACAGTTATGAGCTGATTGGCTGGTCGTTATCACCTTTCACTTATCACCACTTTATCACATCTTTATGCCTTCTCCAGGCTTAATACATCTGCCCCTCAGTCTTAGATGTTCCTGGAGGGGTCCGAAATAGATGTCACAGGGGAGGGAGTTAGTGAGTAGGTAGATTATGATATGCAAGCTATTATTGTTCTTTTATACTGTAGTTTAATTCTAATGTTCCGTCTCCGCATCTGCCTAAAACTAATCTAGCAGCAGGTTCTGTAAGCGTGTGTCTGATCCTGTGCATGTGCAGCTACTGATTTCATTATTGTATGCATGTGCAGTATGCTTACTTCCACTGGATGCAGATACATCTGACTAAGTCTCTGCATTAGTGGATTGTATTGTTTTGTATCTGGATATGCCCTATTGGTGTAGAAATTACGAGTAGAGACGGATAAAGGGAGGGGCGATAGGGGCGGTTGTCCCAGGATCCCCATACATTAGGGACCCCCAAACAGCAGTTTTCAACTGAAGTTAAGCGAGTCTCACGGGATGGTTACGTGTAGTCCCGCAGGACAGTGGGTGGGATTCAGCAGCATATGGTGCTCCAGCGTTGGTCCTACCTGCTGCTCTGTGACCCCAAACCCAGTGGGTTTCATGGGTGGCACAAAGGATATATAAAATAAAGGAAGATAATAATAATAATAATAATAATAATAATACCAATGGGCATTACTCTTATGCACAAAAATATTGATTCACTTTAATTCCACTTTATATTTATTTTTTCACTGCCTTTTTTATTGGCTAACACAGTACAGCACTTTACTGTTAGCATGACATATAACATGGGCGGTTCTAATTACCTTTTATTTTTTAGATTTTTTGGAATTTATTGAAGGTGGACAATCACTTTTTTTAATACACGTTCGATTAAATATGCCCCCATTACTAACATAACCCGGATTGCACACACAGCGCGGTAAGCATGGTAATTCTGTAATGGGATCTTCGCTATTACAGGTGGGTCCACTCTTTTTGACGCATGGGTTGAAGGTCATGTTTGCAGGACAGGTAACGTTGCACATTGAGGGCGGGACACAGATGTCAGAGTCCTTAGAAGTACGAACGTAACTTCGATCTTTGCAATCACATCCAAGCTTGCACAAAAGTATGCAAGCTTCCGTGGTACTGTTTAATCCATCACAATCTCCAAAGCATATGCGGAGACAACCTGGTTCCATGTCCGGTGGACACGTATTATCTGTAAAAGACGCGTAAAAATTATATTTCTTTTAATTATTCCGTTCAATTAATAGTAATTTGAAAAATATTAGAACTTCCTGGTTATATAGCAAGAAATAAAAGTGGATGGAGTAACACCATTCACACATATCTTAACTGAAACAATGATAAGTAACATTCTGTACATAAAGAACAGTACACAATCATTGGACATTGTATATGAAGTATTCAACATACACAGTAATGTTGATTATTATTAATGTTATTAGTATTTATTTATTACCAGTTATTTATATAGCACACACATGTTCCGCAGCGCTTTACAGAGAATATTTGCCCATTCACATCTATCCCTGCCCCAGTGGAGATTACACTCTATATTCCATATCACATGTACATGCTCACACAGAGATGCTGGATTGGGGGAGGAAACTCACACAAGAACAAACAGAATATACAAATTCCACACAGGTCAAAGTACTGATTGAACCCATGACCTCAGTTCTGTGAGTCAGTATTTCTAACCAATACACCATCCGGGCTGCAGCAGTTTTACTTGTAGTAGTAGTAGTAGTACCAGCAGCAGTAATAGTACTATCATTATCATCAGCAGCAGCAGAAATAGTAGTAGTAGTAGTAGTAGTAGTAGTAATAGTAGCAGCAGCAATAGTAATAGTAGTAGTAGTAGTAGTAATAGTAGCAGCAGCAATAGTAATAGAAGTAGTAGCAGTGGCAGCAGCAATAGCAGCAGTTTTAGTAGTGGCAGCAGCAGGAGAATTAAAAGCAGCAGCACTAGTAGTAGCAGTACTAGTTTTAATAGCAGTAATAGCACTAATAGTAGTAGCAGCAGTAGTAGTAGCAGCACTATGTTTAATAGAAGTAACAGTAGTACTGCTTTTAGCAGTAGTAATTGTAGGAGCAACAGCAGAAGTAGTAGTTGCACCAGCAGTAGAAGCAGTAGTAGTAGTAGTAGTAGCAGTAGTAGTAGTAGTAGTAGTAGTAGTAGTAGTAGTAGCAGCAGCAGCAGCAGCATTATTTGTAGCAGTAGTACCAGCAATAACAGCAGTAGCAGTACTAGTTTTTAAAATAGTAGCATTAGTAGTAGTACTAGTTATAATAGTAGTAGCAGTATTACTACTACTACTAGTAGTAGTATTAGTTGATACAGCAGTATTTATAGTAGTAGTATCATCAGTAGTAGTAGTAGTAGTAGTAATGCTAGTAGGAGTAGCAGCAGTAGCAGAATCAGTAGTAGTAATAATAACTGCAGCAGTAATAGTAGTATTAATGCTAGTAGGAGTAACAGCAGTAGCAGAAGTACTAACAGTAATAATAGTAGTAGTAATAATAGTAGTAGCAGCAGTAGTAGCTGTAGGAGTAGTAACAGTAGTAGTTGTAGTAGTAGTAGTAGTAGTAGTAGTATCTGTAGGAGTAGTAGCAGTAGTAGTTGTAGTAGTAGTAGCAGCAGCAGCAGCAGTAGTAGTAGTAGCTGTAGGAGTAGTAGCAGTTGTAGTAGTAGTAGAAGCAGTAGTAGTGTATTAGTAGTAGTAGTTGTAGCAGCAGCAGCAGTAGTAGTAGTAGTAGTAGTAGTAATAGAAGTAGTATACAGTAGCAGTAGTAGTAGTAATAATAGTAGTAGTAGTAGTAGCAGCAGCAGCTGTAGGAGTACAAACAGTCATAGTAGTAGTAGTAGTAGCAGCAGCTGCAGAAGCAGTTGTAGTAGTAGTAATAGAAGTAGTATACAGTAGCAGTAGTAGTAGTAATAATAGTAGTAGTAGTAGCAGCAGCAGCTGTAGGAGTACAAACAGTCATAGTAGTAGTAGTAGTAGCAGCAGCTGCAGAAGCAGTTGTAGTAGTAGTAATAGAAGTAGTAGTAGTAGCAGTAGTAGTAGTAATAATAGTAATAGTAGTAGTAGTAATAGAAGTAGTAGCAGTAGTAGTAGTAGTAGTATTGGTAGTAGTAGTAGTAATAGAAGTAGTAGTAGTAGTAGTAATAATAATAATAGTGTCAGCAGCAGAAGTAGTAATATTAGTAGTAGTAGTAGTAGTAGTAGTAGTAGTAGTACTAGTAGTAGCAGTAGTAGGAGTAATAACAGTAGTAGAGTAGTAGTAGTAGTGTTTGCAGTAGTAGTACTAGTAGTAGTAGCAGTAGTAGGAGAAATAACAGTAGTAGTAATGTAGTTGTAGAAGTAGTAGTAGCAGCAGCAGCAGTAGTAGTAGTAGTAGTAGTAGTAGTAGTAGTAGTAGTAGTAGTAGTAATAGAAGTAGTGTTGTTGTTGTTGTTGTTGTAGTAGTAGTAGAATCAGCAGTGTTAGCCATAATAGTAGTAGTGCAGTATTAGTAATAGTAGTAGTTGTATTATCAGTAGTGGTTGTATTAATAGCCAGTAGTAATAGTAGTAGATGTATTAGCATTAGTGGTTGTATTATTAGCCAGTAGTATTAGAAATAGTAATAGAAGTGTAGTAGTAGTAGTAGTCAACAGCGGATCTAGCCACGGGCAAGCAGGACTTTTGCCCGGGGCGCCGCCTTCCAGAGGGCGCCGGCGCCATCTGGAGGGCGTCGCACCATTGCAAGATCCGCTACTGCTGTGCCCCCCGCTGCCCGCTGCCCGCTGTGTCCCTCTGTGAAGGGAACTAGATGCGTACTGCACAGCAAAGGTCCTCTCCACGAAGGGAACTAGACGCGTAGCATCTAGTTTCCCTTTGTGGAGAGGACCTTTGCTGTGAGGTGCGCGATGACGTCATCACGCACCGCGCAGCATTTCAGCAGTGCTACTACTGTACAGGGGGCGTAACTGACCACGACCCCTGTATGAATCAACGCCCCTATTTCCTGCCTGGGGTAGTAGTGGTGGTAATAGTAGCAGCACTAGTGGTACTAACAGCATGGCGGCGATGCTTTTGTACCTGACGAGTAGCTCCCTGTCAGGGTAGCTCCTGCGTGCTGGCAGGCCGCTGCTCGCCTTGCCCTGAGTCTTAGCGGCATGACATCATGCAGCCGCTACAGCCCACCCCTACAACGGTCTGGACATGCCTTCATTGTACGGACTCCCTTACTTTGCAGTAACAGGTCATTTTATGCATTGACTCTTACATCTTCTTAAGTGGAAAAAAAATGTAGAGCACATGAGTGCTTAATATGGGTGGTCTTCAGGTTGCCAGCGGCCAGGCTCCTGGTGACCACCATACTGGTGCTGGAATCCTGACTGCCGGCATATCAACATCTTTTCTCCCTCTTGGGGGTCCATGACCCTCCTGGAGGGAGAATTGATAGCATGGCATGCGTAGCACGCCACCATGCCCGCAGCGTGGTGAGCGCAGTGAGCCCGCAAGGGGCACATTTACACTCGCCCTGCTGTCAATATGCCGGCAGTTGGGATTCTGGTGCCGGTATGCTGGTCACCGGGACCCCGACTGTCGGCAAACCATCCCACACCCCTTAATATACCCATAACAAAATTTCAATATGACAAATTCCTAAACAAAGAACTAACAACCATCAGAGTGACTACAATGACTAATATTATGTAACATATTATAAATACTGTGGTTGTTACACACCCTTTACTTTTCTCAGACATAATAGGTGTTTGTAATTAGACAAATGGAAAGCACTATATATCCTGTAACTTACTGGGAAGTCTGATTACTTCTGGGATAACAGGAACAGCTTTCGCAGTATACATGATGAGACATGTCAGTGACGCTGATAGAAATGAAACAGAAGAGAGAATAAATACTGTATTCTGCACATTATTACAGTTCATTATGTCTGCTCGGATTGGCTGCATGTTTAGTTAACCCCTTCCACTTCAAACTGCCAAAACGTGGACCTTATGGATTTGGCTAAGATTAAGGACCCCAGTTGCCACCTTTAGCACTCGCTTGAGGGGTTATTGGCCTAATTCAGATCTGATCGCTGTTGTGCAAATTTGCACGTTGGCCAAATATTGATCAACTGCGCATCCGTATGGATCCTAGTGCACACGCGTGAGCCCAAACTGCGACAGATTCCAGAAATGTTTTCGATTGCTAGGCTTATGCGGGTTGATTGACAGGAAGCGGATGTTTGGGGAGGGTGTGTGATGTCATCTCTGGCTCCAATCAGCCTGCTTCTGTCACACCGTAGGGGTAGGTCCTGGGCTACGCACAGACTGGAGAAACCATTTGATGGTGAGTTGCGAATGGATTTTTGCAGCTGACCGGCGTTCAGCGATCAGGTCTGAATTAAGCCCTACAACTTTTATTCTTTATTTAACAGACATCAGTAAGCTTGACTTACCTCTGTTTATCCCTGTACTGCTAACGCCATCAAATCCTAAGCCAATGGGGGCCTCTATCATCGCATTGCGATGTTAATTGCATATGTTAGTACATATGTGATTAGCATCGCTGCGCAGTGGCGCACCCAGGGGGGGTTTCCGAGTACCCAGAAACCCCCCTCCACTAAAAAAAAAAAAAAAAACTTTTTTTTTTTTAGCTGCATGAGTATTATTAATGACTGTCTAGCATCCTCTGCAGCCTGCTGTCTTCCTGGTGGCACTTGCAAGTGCAATAAAAGTTTGCTTTATTTTAATTATAGTACATATATATCCATGTGCATACATATATATATGTGTACTGTATGTGTGTGTACATTTATATATATATATATATATATATATATGCATGTTTAATATGCTATGTATATGTGTATATGGGTTCACTACGATCTCCTGTCGGCCGGCCTCCCGGCAACCAGCATACCGGCGCCGGGAGGCCAGCCGCCGGCTTACCGACAGTGTGGCGAGTGCGCCACACTATTCTATTCTCCCTCCAGGGGGGTCGTGGACCCCCATGAGGGAGAATAAGTGTCGGTATGCCGGCGGTCGGGCTCCCGGCGCCGGTATGCTGGTCGCCGGGAGCCCGACTGCTGGCATACTGAAGACCACCCGTGTATATGTATGTGTGTGTGTATGTGTATATATATATATATATATATGTGTGGAGATATATGTATATGTATATATATATATATATATATACACACACACACACAGACACACAGACACACTAGTTTTACGGACCCAGCATATACTGGGTCACCTCAGTCCCCACCCCCGTGATTGGCTCCGCCCAATTCTGGAAACCCCCCCATGCAAATCCTGCGTTTGCCACTGCTGCGGTGGGCAGCAATGTATTTTAATACATCCCACCCTAGGGAGGTAAGAAGGTTTGGCTCAAGGGACAGGCTGACAGGGCTAACCTCTGAGGTGCTGTAGCCTGGAAGGGTGCATCCAGCTGCCTCTGCCCACTCCTGGCATGTCTGCACACACACATGGCACACCTTCTGGCCTGCCTAAGTCTCTTCTGAATAGGTCAATTAGCAGGCATGTGGGCAGGGGAAGTTACAGGATCCAATGATTCTTGATTTGAACTAAATTTGTCTGTTGCATACCAGCACCAGTCTTTGTAATGATGTTTGTGACAAAGAGTGTCTGGCTGAGTGAGTCATTAGAGAACATTAGGGGGCGTTGTCACTTCTAGGTAGGGCTGTGATTGGTGGTGGTGAATACTGGCACCAGTGCTGTATCTTTCTCCAATGCTCTAATTTCTGGGGTAGATGTATAATGACAGGGCTGCATAGCCTGGCACTTGCCGGCAATTACTGCTGTCCTACGTGGGAGAGAAGCGGTATCAGTGGACGTAACATGCGCTGATAAAGACATCTCCCCCATAACGCCAGGTCTTACGTCTACCCCTCTGTCACTGTGCACAGCTTTTATATGTTTGACAATGTCGTCTCAGATTATAGCTACAGCTTAGCTTTCAGAGTGGCCCTGCGTAGTTTTCTTTTAAGCAAAGTCTACCAAATCAGTGCTTCCTACTCCTTACTCTTCATATGCAGTTACACCCCAGCGAAACTCTGCTTATTGTTCTGGAATTAATATGCCCAGAAACTCAGAAAGCAGTATGGAGGAAGATTGAGGCACATAAAGGGACATGAAGGGGCCCTGAGGGTGATATGTTGAAAGTATTGTCCTAAGATATGTTCATTTGTGGTAAGGGGAGGCAAGTCTTCTCCCTGGGCTCCACTTGGTCTAGAAACGGCCCTGGGGTAAAGTTATGTAAAATGTTGCTGGTATATTCCTATTACTAAGCAAAGTATGCCACTGGTAATATGCATCATTGGTAAATGGACCCCTAACTCTGTAATGCTCTGATTGGCTGCTAAAATGCTCCTCCCACTTAATCTTCTGTTTGTTCCTGGCCATCTAGATTTGCCAATTAATGTCAGCAATTGCACTGACCCCATTACATATCTATGTGTGTTACGTCAGAGGCAGTTGTGGTTGTACAGTCATACACCAGCATAAACTAAATGGACTGCGATCAGTGAGTGCAAGATTCCAGACCAAGATTTGTGTTGGAGTAGAGATACATTGTATCCTTTATAATGAGCTAATATTGCACTGTAACATGCAACAGTGCTGTCCTTTCATCCTCCTATGGGCACATATGAAGATGTGTCTTATGCCATGAGGGTCCCACATGGTGCTGTAGTAGCTGGTAGCTGGAACTACAACGTATTGCTTCCTTTTAATGTATAAGACTAGGGGCCACTAACGTATAGTCTACAAAGTGTTACAGTATGCACGCTGACATTACATATACTGTGGATATTTATTGGGCTGATAGCTTTAGTTCTAGAAATATGATGCTTTCCAAAAATTGATAGATGACTAAAGGGAAAATGTATCTACAGGGGCAAAGGATTTATTACAAACATTAATATTTAGGGAAAAAATCAATCTTCGATTTAAAACATCAACACTTCATAAATACCCAACTGAGATACTCACCCAGCATAAGCAGCTGCAGCGCTGGGCGATTGCTGAATGAAACCATTTCTGTGAATTATCTGCAAAAAACAAATATCTGTTGAGTATGGATGAGGAAACAAGAATTTATCTATGCTAGTAACAGGATTCATATGTGGCGTAGACACTTTGCAAGATATGCAAATATAAATAAGCTCTTGTAGCTGCTATTTACTAAAGGGACACTTATGTTTACCTAATGTTTATGTCATTGGTCTTTTAAAGACAGATATTACAGATATTTCTTTCTCTCCTATTTAGATATCTGATGACATCTCCCATCACACTACCAGCTGATTACATCCACCGACTCCTACCTCCAAGATTTTGCCCATACTGCTCCCTGTTGCTGGAACTTTTTCCTCCTTCCATCAGACTCTCCACCCCTATAAAACTTAAAACATGCCCATTTCTTTATCAAAGTCTTCCAGCTCTAATCACAACCCACAGCTCCATGCTCCAGGATCACTGTCTCTCACCACTAGCACCCCTGTCTGGCTACCGTCTGCTTTAGATTGTAAGCTCTCATGAGCAGGGTTCTCGTGTACTTTTCCTTCTTTCACTTATACCCTCATCTCCTCCCCACTGCAAGCAATGGTACCAAACTTTTGGGTTTGGCCGCTCCGCTGTCTTTTTCTTGTTTTCATACTGTTTATATACTCTGTAAAATTGCTGGGGACACTTTGTGGTGAGAAAGAAAGAAAGAAAGAAAGAAAGAAAGAAAGAAAGAAAGAAAGAAAGAAAGAAAGAAAGAAAGAAAGAAAGAAAGAAAGAAAGAAAGAAAGAAAGAAAGAAAGAAAGAAAATAATAATAATAATGATAATAATAATAATAATATGTCTTGTATGGAAAATAAATATTTGTCATGAACTATCAGTAAATGTTACATTGTACACAATATATTAGCTGCTCAGATCAATTTAGTCGCATGCAAGGAAGATGTTAATCTAGACTAGAATCTAGACTAGAAAAAAACTAAAAGAATTCCCCCAGCACACTGCAAACAGGCCAGTTCAATTCTACATGATAAGAGGAAATGAAGAGAACTCAGTTACATACATTTGCAAATTTATGGTAAGCCTTCAGCCACAGCAAGACTTCTCTGCTTTGAAGGTCCTATAACTGCATGATAATAGCACCTACTTTGGGTCATATGTCCATGTATTTCTAAATTGAAAGCTACACCTGGAGGCACCCCAAGAACCTTCAATATAGCATTACAGATATCAGCATAGCCTCCTGAAACTGATAGGCCCACCACAGATGAATGCATGTGAGGGGATAATTTAGACTAGAAAAAGCAAACAAAATTCCCTTAGCACACTGCAAACAGGACATGCACACTGCATGCCCCTGTGGTGGGCCTATTCATCGATCTGATCAACTGACATATTGTGCTGATATCATGTAGTGTTAGAACATCCAGATCAGAGTTGCCTTGGTGAGGCTGGTGGCTTACCGTATGTTCACAAATGTATCTAACTGAGGTCTCTGCACTATTATTATCACGTAGAATTGCAAATTTATTTTACTAGACTGTTTCCAGCGTGCAGGGAGATTCTGTTTGTTTTTTATGGTCTAAATGTTACAATGCATTTTTTTTCCAGATTGCAATAGTATAGCTCTAAATTCACTTAATAAAATGCGATATATAAATAATTTCTAAATGTACCTGTTATTGTGTCTCTTCTCAGATGATGTCTCCTGTGACTCTTCCCTGTAACTTTGAGGCTTTATATAGCGAGGTGTTACAATTTCCTCATTTGGCAATTTCTAATTGCATGCATTGCACAATTTCATAACCACTAATTATAGTAACAAAAATATAGGTCATCCTTACATTCACAGTTGGTAAAGTTTACTTAATTACGAAATACTACTTGGTCATTTGTATAAAAACATGTTCAACTGCTTTGCATTTTTATAGGGAGTTTCTTGCATTCTGTTATCTGAATCTGTGTCAGAGATGAAACAAGCAAATTTTGACACAAGACTGTCCGCTTGCACTGAAATTATATAGCGAGAAAGAAATATAACTTCCAGCATAATGGTGACATGGGCGAACTACATTAAAAGCCAGTGAAATCATAGTTACTGAGTTTTAAGAAATGTCCATATAAAATAGTATATCATGCTTAGCGGAGGAGACCACAGATGGTCATTGTTGGGGAACATTTTACAAACGTTCCATTATAAACATGGTTGAACTTGCTGTTGGATACTAAAGAACAATGGCTAAACAGTTGCTGGTTAGGACAGTTGGTGGTATGATGTTGCCAATATATGAACTGTAGATAAAAAAATGGCTTCTCCACTTTCTGTGATGTTCAGTTTTTGGAGCATAGGGCCTAATTCAGACCTGATCGCACCTCTGCATTTTTGCAGAAGTTTGAGATCAGATAGCCGCCCATAGAGAATGGAAATCTGCTCCGTGCAAGTGTGCAAATGCATGCGTTCACCATGTGAAAACTTTGCCAGATAGCGGACATCTGCAAATTCATTTGCAACTCACTCACCATCTAATGGTTTTTCCAATCTGTGCAGTCTGGGAGTAGCCAAGGACTTACTCCTACAGTGTGATACAAACAGGCTGATTGGGGCCAGAGCTGAGGTTACACACCCTCCCAGAAAACATTTGGGCACGCCTGTGTTTTTCCTGACATTACCAGAAAATGGCCAGTTATCTCTCACAAACATCCGCTTCCTGTCAATCAGCCTGTGTACGCCTAGCGATTGACATTGAGGAAGATAGATGTATTGAGCTTAAGCAGTATCAGCCATTTTGTTAAGTAGCAGCCATGATGTAGTGAAAAAGAAGTATGCTTTGCTGGAGAAATCATAATAATGATGACATTTCACAGTTAGTACGTTCTGTGCGAAGCAAGGTCGTAGCTATAAGTCTTGAAAACATGTTATTGAACAGTTTCTGTGTTTTTAGACTTCTTGTGAAGTACACAAAGGAGGGTGTCAGGAGGGTGTCAGCTAATGAGGAGTTATGAGAAGAGATGCATTTTGTTATACTTTGTGACGTATTTCATGAAAGTAATTTTCTGCTATATAATGTCATGCTAAATAAAGTAGCTTCAGTATGCTTCCTGGGATTTCCAATCAATTGGTAAAAAAAGGTATCGAACAGGCAATTGAAGGTACTTGATAGGAGGAGGCTTATCTCCAACAGTACACGGGGGCTCTTGTTCCAGGATCGATGAGCTTATCGATATCAGATGACGACATGACTGCTGGATGTGTGCAACTACTGACATACCCAGGTATGTAATCTGAAGACTGATTATTATATATCAACCTGATTACTCTGTCAATACTTGCATACAGTCCTCTGGTCTGTTCATCTGCTTAGGTAAGCAATACTCAATCATTTGGACACAATCGTCTGTTTGAAAAGCAATTATTATTTTTCTGTGTGCGCTGATAAAGATTATAAGTTTTCGTTTCACTGTTGCAAGGGAAAAATGTGGTTTTATTTTAAAGTTCTAAGTTTCTTTTTCACTTTTGCAAGGAATAATGTGGTTTTATTTTTAAATGACGTGTCATAACTGCAAATGTTCAGTATTGTTGTGGTATGATACTGCAGTTGAATCTTAATATTGTAAATTCAAAGGTACGTTGCAAAATAGTAATTTCAGTTTTTTAGGGAAACTTAAGACAGGCTTTGCAGCAGTTATGGGCTCGCATGTTAATAAGGTTGTGATAGAAACATTTATTGGTGATAAAATTCCGTATTGTCTAGATAAATTACCTGTTAATTATATACCCCTTGGTTCCACAGTTATAGTTAGTGAAGGAAATTCTACTGATTGTAAACAACATTTAACCAGTACGGTTAAGACACTGAACACTCACATACTCAGCCTTTTTAAATCCAGAATCTACAGCTGTGATTTAACATACAAGGTTTGGTAATAGCGGTATCAGTTTTTTGATAGTAAAGCATACTAAGTCTTTTTGTCACTTAAAATGTATTCCTGGTTTAACATTATTAGAAGTAGACATTAAAGCCATTATTGACAAAGGTAACTTATTCATACAGTATATAAAAACACCTATGACTCAGTGATCTACGAAGTCTTTGTAAACTAGATAAAGTCAAGTCAGTAATAACAGAATTTTGGTTTGTTATGTCAGAGGAATAAGATACAAGTCATTTGCTTCATTTGATTCTTTTTTGTTGCTAAATATAGAAAACACTTAAATAATATGTGTGACGTTTAAAAGAAGATATATCTTTTAAACTGAGGTATTTTCCTAAGAAAACACTTAATACTAGTGTGATGTTTGCAAGACTAAGGCCTATATTTACTAATAATGCGAGTTTGTCCAATTTGTGTTTTTTTTTCTAAGTCCCAACACGGGAATTTTCTAAGCACAAATCTCGGCAGTGTTTGGGCTATTCGTAATGGTTATACCAGCAAAGTTCAGAAATACGAATGAATAGACCATCGGCAAATGCAGCTGTTATTTCATACAACACGGGTATTCACTATTCATTCGTATTTGGGTGTTAGTCTCTGAGTGCTCAATTGCGGTCGTATTTTTTGCGCTTCGTTACAAAAAGCAGCAAAAAAATAGACCTGCTTTTTTCAGGCATGTTTACATGTGTTGCCACTTACAAATCATTCATACCTGAATTAGGATGCCTATAATAGGATCTTATGGCCATTTCAAACAACCTACACTCAGAAATGGCAGCAGGACTGTGGACCAGTGATCTTTGGTGTGCTGTGGGATTCCTCAGACTCAGACATCAGCCTGTAAGTAACCAGGGCCAAGAAACTGAACATGGTCAGCAGGTTGTACAGGTTCTGCGAAGGCCTCATTTTTTTAGGGGGCATTTAAACTTGAACGCATTGTCTGATGACAGGGTCATACAGATGTTCCGTCTAAATCGTTACAACATTTTCCTATTTATGACCTTGTCAAACTGGGCCTAGACCCTGAGACAGCACACTCTCGCCCTGTCTCAGGCCTGTACAAACTCCTTGATGTGTTGCACTTTATGGCTACTGGGAGCATTCAGGCTGTGTCTGGGGTTGTCATTGGAATCTCACACCCCTCATTTTCAAGAATTTTAACACAGGT
The DNA here is from genome assembly GCF_028390025.1 of Pseudophryne corroboree. Lineage (NCBI taxonomy): Eukaryota > Metazoa > Chordata > Amphibia > Anura > Myobatrachidae > Pseudophryne > Pseudophryne corroboree. The sequence continues at coordinate 28,044,751 of NC_086453.1, read as the reverse complement.
GATGTATACCTAACTACCTCCTCTGTTTTTGGTTGGTTTTAACAACTCTCAGTGGCCAGTTCTGTCCTAAAATCTCATGTTTTATTTTCTATCAAATATCCACACAGGTGTTGGCTGTTTTGCAGCCCCATATCGATGCCTCAATCTGCTTCCCTACCCAGGAGTCTTAGTGGCATGCCGTCAGGGTAGATTTCTATGAGCTTGCTGGCATGTCCAATGTGCTGGGAGCCATAGATTGCACACACATTCAGCTGAGACTACCTAGGGGCAGGCAGCACATCTATACTAATCATCATCTAGAGCACTCCGCAAATGTGCAGGTGGTTTGTGATGCAAAACTCAAAACAATGAGTGTTGTTGCTGGCTACCCTGGGGGCTGCCATGACTCCTTCATCCTCAGTCATCCCTCTTTGATAAGTTTGAGGATGGGCAAATGCCAGATGGATGGCTGCTGGGTATGTAATTTGATATGTGTAGTACTCTGTATACTTTGTCCAAATACAGTGTGTTATTTATGTGTTGCTGTATCTTAACATGAATCACGTTACTATATCTGTCTTTCAGGTGATGGAGGGTATGGCTGTTTCTCTTGGCTTCTAACTCCATTGTCCCAACCTGATACCCCTGCTGAACACAATTACAATCATGCACATAAGTCCACACGGAATGTGATAGAAAGATGTTTTGGTGTGCTGAAATCTAGGTTTCGGTGTCTGGATAAGTCTGGTGGCCTTTTGTTGTATAGTCCCTTGAAGGTGACTCAAATTGTGTTCTGCTGCTGCTTTCTTCATAACATGTGTTTGAAACAAGATCTGCCACATGTTGATGAGGAGGAGGAGGAGGAGGAGGATGAAGAAAGCAGCCAGCAAGCAGAGGAATTAGAGACATCTGGTGATACTTGGAGTACAGAAGTAGGGAGGCAGGCTAGGCAAGACGTCATAAATAGTTATTTTTAAGGTAAGTTTTGTTTGCTTTTTTCATTTGTTGTATAAGCCTAAATATATGTTGCCCCATTTTTCGTTTAAAAACCATCACTCAGAATGTGTCGGTCTCCTTGAAACATACAAACACACCCTAGCTTTATGCAAAACAAATGTAGCATGTGTATTGTGTTTATTTAAAATCTCTAAACAACAGATTATGAGTGACATGCCTGAAGTCTGGATAAGTGTTAAAAACACACATAATCCACATAGTATTTTTTGTATTATTTTACTTTATGAATGTGTGTAATGTCCTAATGTAACACTTCTCCACATATAATATGTTAGCCTTGAGGAATACATGTGTCCCTATTTGTGATGCTCCATCGTATTTAAGGGACACAAACTTAGTATCATCCAAAATTATTTATTTCATTATGTTTGCTGGAGTAAACTTGCAGATTTGTAAGTCAATACACAGTTTTCAACATATATCTATTATTAGACACATTATTTTTGTACATTCAAATATTTTCAATTTCTTTGTTTCTGCATCATGTGTAAGAATCTGTTTACTCATTTTTAACACACACAAACATGGCACAATAATAATGTCATTCATTTTGGGACTGAATTATCTAAATTTTGACAAAACATATTAGGACCTTTTTAGCCAAATCAATTGTGTTATTCTTTTAATGTTGTCTACAGAAGAAATGTAAAAGAGTTAAAATTCAGATTGCAAGTTGTATTGGTCATGGATGAATATGCATGGCTGCCAATTAGTTTGTCTGCAGAATTTGAGAATGATTGGAATCAAGAAAGAGTAATTATTAGAAAAAAATCAAGTGGTCTGGTTTCTGCATGCTAAAGACATTCTGCATGGCTGCCAATTAGTCTGTCTGCAGAATATGAGAATGATTGGAATCAAGAAAGAGTAATTATTAGAAAAAAATCAAGTGGTCTTGATTCTGCATGCTAACGACATTCTGCATGGCTGCCAATTAATCTGTCTGCAGAATATAAGAATGATTGGAATCAAGAAAGAGTAATTATTAGAAAAAAAATCAAGTGGTCTGGTTTCTGCATGCTAAAGACATTCTGCATGGCTGCCAATTAGTTTGTCTGCAGAATATGAGAATGATTGGAATCAAGAAAGAGTAATTATTTGAAAAAAATCAAGTGGTCTTGTTTCTGCATGCTAACATCAATGTGCAGATCAAATAACTTTTTCCTCCTCTAAAAAAATACAAAGATGTTAAAGAATAAATGTGTTGTAAAAAATCCTGTTGTTGTTTGTAACAGTTATAATTAATGATGTTGAACAAATCGATAAGGTGCTAAGTGTTATATATATTGTGACAATCCTACACTTACTAACTGTGTTTATTTTCTTATCTATACAGAAATCGGTGTCTCTATTTTTAAATTTTTGGGGTTGGCTGCTTAAACTGGCCTTTGCCTTTACCACTGTCATGTTGGCGTGCTCTGGTGGAGCACCTTGGTGATGAGAACACTGGCGATAGAATAGTAGTAGTCGTACGAGAACTGCTGATTGGTTGCTGTTGGTGCTGGGATCTGAGTGTTTCATTGAGGTTAGTGAGGTTGGCATTGAGTTCACGTGTTGCAGCATTTTGATTTTCTAAAATTCTGGTAATAGATTCATTGATCATTTGATTGTTTTCTAAGATGTTGATGTAGCTTTGCTGTTGTCTGTGCTGTTCTTCCATTATGCGTTGTAAGTTGCCCATGACATGTGTAAAGTCTGCACGCATGATTTCCATGGTATCGGCAATTCTGGTGGTTGGTTCATTTTGGCGACTGATATTTCTGCTGATTCTTCAGAGGTGAGATGGTAGGTTAGAAAACAAAGCCAAGTGTTGGGCACGTATAGCGTGAGCCAGGATTCGGCCTGGCTTATTGCCCCATTGATAGTATTTCTGTTTAGATTTATGGATGGAATGAATTATATTGTCAGAGAGGAGTTTATTCAGCTAAGAGCGGGCTTCCGACAACTCTACAAAGGTCACGTCAGACAGTGATATTTTGTGAGATGTCTCGAGGGCATGAATCTTAAGTAGAAGTCCTGAGATCAGAGATTGCTTCTGCTTCTTCTTGTAAGTGCCCAGTTGTATCAATTTGCAGTGAAGGACACATTTATGTGCCTCCCACATAGTGAGGTGGGAGACATCATCCGTAACATTCGTGGCAATATAATTGTCCAGGGCCTTGTCTAAAGCGTCTTTACAGAGTGTGTCATAGAGAAGAGATTCATTGAGTCTCCAGGTCCATTGTTTATGGGGACCATGAGGGAGAGCCAGAGTAAAAGTCACTGGGGCGTGGTCAGACCAGGTAATAGAGCCAATAGTGGCATCTGTGAGAAGTGGGAGATGTCTATGGCTAAGGAATAGGTAATCAATATGGGAGTAAACCCGGTGAGGGTGTGAATAAAAGGAGTAGTCACATCCTGAAGGGTTAAGGGTTCTCCAGGAGTCAGCTAGTTGTTGTGTGTGAAGTAGGCGTTTAAAGCGGCGGTATTTCGATGCTACGAATCTAGAGGTTTGGGATGACGTGTCAGTGCTGGGGTCTAATGTTCAGTTGAAGTTACCACCTAAAACAGTGACTCCCTGGAATAGAGAGTCTGACCTCGGGAGGTGGGAATAGAAGAAAGACATTTGCTCAAAGATTTTGCAATCAAAAGAAGGAGCTTACCCGGTACTACCCTATGTATGGTAACGTTCGAAACACGCAAATCCCTGGAAAAAACAATAGCCATTCCATTGGATTTGCTACCTGGGGTGTTACAGTAATATGCTGTGGGGAAGTAGCGACTGGTAAGAAAGGGGTTACGAATTCCAACCCTAAAATGGGCCTCCTGCACTAGTGCAACATCTGCTCTTTCAGATCTCAACAGACGTAGAAGGCTAGATCTCTTCTCCGGCGTGATGAGACCATGCGCATTGAGGGACAGCACTTTAATCTTCCCTGGGGCACTCATGGTGGAATGAAGTAGAGCGAGTTCCCATTAAACTGAAAGTGGAGAGAGGAAGGGGAGAAGGAAGAACAAGCATGGAAAAAGAGACAAAGAAGAAAAAATACAAAAACAATGTAATAACATCAGCAAAAGACCCGCAGGAGAGAGACTGAACCGTATAGTCTTCAGTCTCCCTACCGGCATGGAGCCAAAGATGGGTGTAATGGGGGGAACGGGAGTGAACTGCAACAGGAACCATGATAAAAGAAAAACCGTGTAAAACTGACACAAAGAAAAAACAAAATCCTACATTAAGAAAAGTGGCCAGAGGGGGATAAGGGCATCAGAAATGTCCACAGCCCATCCCCCCACCGGCCAACATGAGCAAGCATATTAACCAGTTATCAATAACCTCCATAGGCAACCAGGAGTTAACACTGAACATGTGTGAGAACCCTTCGAGAAGGAAAAATAAACCCTCCAATATTGCGTTATTAGCAAGAGTTTCTGTAGGAGGAAAAAAGAGCAGGAACGACAATATCAGTCAGAAGGGTCCTTTACAGAAAATCGGTCTTGGAGGGAGATGTAGTTGACTGGGATCTATTCTTGGCGCCCCAAACCTCATGCCATGGTTGCGAGCTAGAAGCCCGCTTAGAGAGAGGAACACCAGGAAGAGAAAACTCCCAATCCGGAATGGGCAATAGTGGTAGACCTAGTGAGGAGCAGAACGGGACGAGGTCAGCAAGGGAAACCCGAACGGTAACGTAGATGTCGTTTCCGTAGCTCGTCCATTAGAGGCTTCAAGGATTTCCACTGCTGAAGTGTGTACCAAGAAAGGTCTTGATAGAGGCATATAGCACATCCATTAAAGTCAATACCATCCCATTGCCTAGCGTTGGACATAATTTCCTCTTTCTGGGCGAAGTAATGAAGACGGCAAATTAAGCCACGAGGTCGGTCGGTGGAGAGGCCTCTCGCCCGAAGGGCTCTGTGGGCTCTGTCAAAAGTGATAATGTTATCAGAATCCTTCTTCAAGAGCCCGTTGTTAAACATCTTGGTCAGAGCGTCCACTAGCCCAGATTGGAGGACCTCCTCCGGGAGGCCACGGACGCGGATGTTGTTCTGTCTGCCCTTGTTGTCGATATCCATCATTCTGGACTGCAAAGCCCGGATTTCTTTGTATTGGGCAAGGACAGAGTCCCTCAGCAAGGACACACAGGAATCGTCAGCCTCTTGGTCTTCTTCTAGAGTAACCACGCGATCAGCCAGGTCTGAAATGTCGCTTTTGATGGGGGCGAGCTCATTCCTAATAGTGTCTTGAAGGTCTTGCTTAGTAGGAAGGGACCCCATGAAGGTCAGGATTTCCCGGAACTCGCGACCGCCTGTTGACGCAGGGTCAGCCATATCATCAGCCGGATTTGAAATCGAGGAAGCAGAGAAAGAGGTTGGGGGGTGGGAGAGGAGCGGTTCTCCATCTTTGGGGAGGTTTTGGATGAAGGAAGGGCCTCAGGTCCGCTTGAGACCTCGTGGCTTTTCGAGGTTGATTGTTGTTGCTCTGCCTAGGGGATTTTGAGGTACGTCTTATATTCTGGCGGGGACAGCGAGGAGGATGTTTGCAAGTAGCTCATGATGTGTCAGGATCAGCAAGATATATACAACAGCATAGTTCCTGTGGCCTGGTCTCAGATGGCCATCAGGTGGACCCAGGTGGAATAGTAGAAAACAAGAGCTCAGGGCAGTGCATGTCAGTGCGGAGCAATAACGTTGACACCTAAGGGCAGAGCCACAGAGAGCACAGAGGGGGGAGCGCCAATCAGCAAATAGGAGAAACCAGGAGGGCAGGGGGACTCTAGGAACAGGAAGGGTTCCGGCAGTCGGAAGCAAGTGTCAGCTGCCTAAGCATATCTCACCCAGGAGGGAGGTCGTCTGGCCCAGCACGGGGCAAGACAAAAGGACCCCCATAAATCTCACCTGTATAGACCCAAGTGGGGTCTAATCAGTGCCCGGAGGGGGAGTTTATTGTGTATGAAATGGCCCAAGGGCCATAGCTAAAAGGCCCCCGGCCTGACAGTATTCATCACAGGGGGCGGGGAGCGGTTATGCGGGGTGTGGTGGGAGCAGGGAGGCAGCAGGGTGAGCCTCTAGGAGCACAGGGTGCACACCCCCAGAGCACTGCTGCAGCACGCACTTCTGCACGGATATCATGAAGAGGTGGAAGAGAGGGAGAGCGGGCACCTCAGGCGGGCCGGCGCGGTGGGATAGATACACCTGGTCCCGGCTGATCACCTCCGCCGGGCTGCCGTCTCCCCTCACTCCACCCGTCAGCATCAAAGATGGCCACCGCTGTGACTCCGGAGATCCCGGCTCTGCTCCAGACGGGTCCCGAGTTGCCCCCTCCGCCTCTTGGACACCGCAGCACCGGCCAGAGCAAGCACAAGGCTAGGGCAAGGTCTAGGATCCAAGGTAAGTTGTCCCGGGGAACTCTCCACGCGGCAGGGAGACGGTCACCAATTGAGGCCCCGGCTTCAGGGCAGTGAGCAGGCCGCAATTCGCGGGAGCCAGGAAACCGGCTCCCCGACTCCGCAGCCTAACTCACTGCTATTCCAACTAATAAATGGATTAGGACAGGGCTTTTAAAGTAAACAACAAGCGTGGGGAGGCTGTATTAAGTTGAAAAAACTCCCAGGTCCCTTGGAGCTCATAAAAAACACAGCATGTCTGATCAGCCTCCAGGCCTCGCCCCCTGGCCAGATGATTTTATTACCAGTAAACTCTGTGTGTGATCCAAAGCCAAAAATATATATAATGCTGTGCCTGCTGTATCTGAAAGGGGTGAACTGTCCATCCATCCAGGGGCTCCGCCCCAGTGTAAAATTAAAATAATAAAAGCTAAAATTATAATTATAAAAAAAAATCTATTTTTTTGTTTGTGCTGTACCCCAGTGAACTATACAATTTTTATTTTATTTTCAAAAGTACTGTGACACTGCTGGTCAGACCGCAGTATATTATTATCTACTCATAAATACATTGGTGGTCATTCCGAGTTGTTCGCTCTGTGGAGGTCATTCCGAGTTGATCGCTCGCAAGGCGATTTTAGCAGAGTTGCTCACGCTAAGCCGCCGCCTACTGGGAGTGAATCTTAGCATCTTAAAATTGCGAACGATGTATTCGCAATATTGCGATTACAAACTTCTTAGCAGTTTCAGAGTAGCTTCAGACTTACTCGGCATCTGCGATCAGTTCAGTGCTTGTCGTTCCTGGTTTGACGTCATAAACACACCCAGCGTTCGCCCAGACACTCCCCCGTTTCTCCAGCCACTCCTGCGCTTTTTCCGGAAACGGTAGCGTTTTTAACCACACGCCCCTAAAACGCCGTGTTTCCGCCCAGTAACACCCATTTCCTGTCAATCACACTACGATCGCCGGAGCGATGAAAAAGCCGTGAGTAAAAATACTATCTTCATAGCAAATTTACTTGGCGCAGTCGCAGTGCGGACTTTGCGCATGCGCACTAAGCGGAAAATCGCTGCGATGCGATGAAATTTACAGAGCGAACGACTCGGAATGAGGGCCTGTATTTTTCTTCGCATCGCAGCAATTTTCCGCTAACTGCGCATGCGCAATGTTCGCACTGCGACTGCGCCGAATAAATTTGCTATGTAGTTAGGCAATTTACTCACGGCATTATGAGGTTTTTTCTTTGTTCTGGTGATCGTATTGTGATTGACAGGAAGTGGGTGTTTCTGGGCAGAAACTGTCCGTTTTATGGGTGTGTGTGAAAAAACGCTACCGTTTCTGGGAAAAACGCGGGAGTGGCTGGAGAAATAGAGGAGTGCCTGGGCGAACGCTGAGTGTGTTTGTGACGTCAAACCAGGAACGACAAGCACTGAACTGATCGCAGATGCCGAGTAAGTGTGGAGCTACTCAGAAACTGCTAAGAAGTGTCTATTCGCAATTTTGAGAATCTTTCGTTCGCAATTTTGATAAGCTAAGATTCACTCCCAGTAGGCGGCGGATTAGCGTGTGCAATGCTGCTAAAAGCAGCTTGCGAGCGAACAACTCGGAATGACCACCATTGTGCCATGCTTTTGGTGTAGTCAATTCAGTAATTATTATATACAGTACAGTATAAATTTCTGATTCATTTGTGCAACACTGTAACCGCCAGTGTGCGATATAAAAAATACTTCTACATATGTTTTACTTATTTGTGCGACACTGTAACTGCAGTATGTGATCTAAAAAATAATATATATACTTTGATTTAAATTAATATTTTGTGCTGTATCATCCCAGTATACATCCAGGGTCTGCAGCTGCTCCATACATCTAGGGGTGTTCTTGTCAGTTCACCCAAAATAAAATACATCTTTTTTATATATTTTGTGCTGTATCCTCCCAGATTACATCCAGACATGCTCCATCCATTTCAGGGTGTGGAGTCTGTAGCTCATAATCTTATTATAACTTATTGTTATAACTTATTTTCTTCGTATCACCACTTTGTAATTAATTAAAAATAATGTTATTAATAATAATTATTATAAATTACTGAATATAAAAAGCTCTCCACACTCATAGGGGTATATTTACTAAGGTCCCGATTTTGACCGAGATTATGTTTTTTCTTCAAAGTGTCATCTCGGGAATTTACTAAACTCAAATCACGGCAGTGATGAGGGCATTCGTATTTTTTTGTAAGTCCAAGTTAAAAAATATGAATTAATACACCATCGGTCAAATACACCTGCAAATTGGTAGAACTCGGTAATTTACTAAAAAAAGTAATTCACAAAATAACCAAACACTGCCGTGAAAAAATACAAATCGTGAGAAAGTGCTAAAATAAAATATACCTGCTTTTTTTTTTACCATGTTCTGATATGCATGCACGGATCCATGAGATCCGTGCATGTTTATCAGTGGGAAAGGGTGTGAAAGTGTTATTTTTTTTGAAAAAAAAAATGCGTGGGGTCCCCCCTCCTAAGCAAAACCAGCCTCCGGCTCTTTGAGCCGGTCCTGCTTGAAAAAATATGGGGGAAAAATTGACAGGGGATCCCCCATATTGAATCAACCAGCACCGGGCTCTGCGCCTGGTCCTGGTTCCAAAAATACGGGGGACAAAAAGCGTAGGGGTCCCCCGTATTTTTAAAACCAGCACCGGGCTCCACTAGCCAGGTACATAATGCCACAGCCGGGGGACACTTTTATATAGGTCCCTGCAGCCCTGGCATTACATACCCAACTAGTCACCCCTGGCCGGGGTACCCTGGAGGAGTGGGGACCCCTTCAATCAAGGGGTCCCCCCCTCCAGCAACCCAAGGGCCAGGGGTGAAGCCCGAGGCTGTTCCCCCCATCCAAGGGCGGCGGATGGGGGGCTGATAGCCTTTTTTACACGTGATGAATATTGTTTTTAGTAGCAGTACTACAAGTCCCAGCAAGCCTCCCCCGCAAGCTGGTACTTGGAGAACCACAAGTACCAGCATGCGGAGGAAAACCGGGCCCGCTGGTACCTGTAGTACTACTACTAAAAAAATACCCCAATAAAAACAGTACACACACACCTTGAAAGTAAAAGTTTAATACATACATCCACACCTCCATACATACATACTTACCTATGTTCTCACAAGGGTTGGTCCTGTAGAATCCATGGGGTACCTGTTGGGAAAATTATACTCACATAATCCACTGTAGATCGGTCCTCTTCTGTTGTATTTGTAATCCACGAATTTGGCAAAATAACAAAACGAACACCCGACCACGTACTGAAAGGGGCCCCATGTTTTCACATGGGACCCCTTTCCCCGACTGCCAGGAACCCCCCCCCCCCCTATGCGCTCCATTATAACCAATGGTGGGAATTTTGCGGTTAGCGGTGAGGTTACTTTCGGTCAACCGCTGGCCACAAAGTTCCCACTATTGGTTATAATGGAGCGCATAGGCGCTACATTGTAACACTGCCGTGTGCTGCCTGACATACACTACAGGAGCACACAGCCAATCAGGAGGGTGCCATGACGTGGCGCTTCCTGATTGGCTGAAGGAACCCTCTTAGACAGAAGTCAGGGGGGTTCCTGGCAGTCGGGGAAAGGGGTCCCATGTGAAAACATGGGGCCCCTTTCAGTGCGTGGTCGGGTGTTCGTTTTGTTATTTTGCCAAGTTCGTGGATTACAAATACAACAGAAGAGGACCGATCTACAGTGGATTATGTGAGTATAATTTTCCCAACAGGTACACCATGGATTCTACAGGACCGACCCTTGTGAGAACATAGGTAAGTATGTATGTATGGAGGTGTGGATGTATGTATTAAACTTTTACTTTCAAGGCGTGTGTGTGTCCTGTTTTTATTGGGGTATTTTTTTAGTAGTAGTACTACAGGTACCAGCGGGCCCGGTTTTCCTCTGCATGCTGGTACTTGTGGTTCTCCAAGTAGCAGCTTGCGGGGGGCATGCTGGTACTTGTAGTACTGCTACTAAAAACAATATTCATCACTTGTAAAAAAGGCTATCAGCCCCCCATCTGCCACCCTTGGATGGGGAAACAGCCTCTGGCTTCACCACTGGCCCTTGGGTGGCTGGAGGGGGGGACCCCTTGATTGAAGGGGTCCCCATTCCTCCAGGGTACCCCAGCCAGGGGTGACTAGTTGGGTATATAATGCCAGGGCCGCAGTGACCTATATAAAAGTGTCCCCCGGCTGTGGCATTATGTACCTGGCTAGTGGAGCCCGGTGCTGGTTTTAAAAATACGGGGGACCCCTACGCTTTTTGTCCCCCGTATTTTTGGAACCAGGACCAGACGCAGAGCCCGGTGCTGGCTGATTAAATATGGGGGAACCCCTGTCAATTTTTTCCCCATATTTTTTCAAGCAGGACCGGCTCAAAGAGCCCGAGGCTGGTTTTGCTTAGGAGGGGGGACCCCACGCATTTTTTTTTGTTAATTTTAACTAAGTTTTACTTTTTACGAAAGGTGCACAATGAAGCCCAGCATGGATCGGCAGATATTCATTGTGTTAAAGTCGGCAGTGTTTTACAATTCACTCCCGTAAAACACTGCCAAAAAATACGAATTACATCAAAATCGGTAAATACGAAAATGCAGAATACGACAGCTTAGTAAATTAGTCGTAATAAATTCAAAAAGTTGCAAATTTACACTTTCGATTTCATTCGTGTTTGAACTTTAACCTCATTCCAGAAAATATGAATTTTAGTAAATATACCCCTTATACTGAACTTTCTGCATATATAAGATATTTTGGAGGGAATGAAGAATTTGATTATAATAAATTAAATTAAATTAATTAAATAAAAATAAATTGAAATAAATTAAATCTAAAATATGGTCTTTTTTATTCTTCTTTGCCTTAATCATCTTTTTATGAACTGAAATCTTGAGCCTTGACTAATGCATCTTTTTTTAAATACATCCTTTTTTATATTTTGTCCTCCCATTATATACTGTACATACAAGGGCTGCTGCTGCTCCGTCCAGCTACCTCAGTGCAACTTTTTGACCTAAACTGGATAAAAACAATATTGTGAGTTGTGAGGTGTTCAGAATAGTCTGGAAATGAGTGAAAAGGAATGTTATTGAGGTTATTAATACTGTAGGAACAAAAACACTCCCCAAATTCTGTGATTTTAGCTGTTTTGATGATTTTTTTTTTTCAAAATATCTAGATCTCAAACACCCCTAGTCCGCATCATTGCTAATTATCCATATCATACGGACAAACTGTAAAAAGAGAAAACCTCTATACACAGAATATGGATGAAGGCTGCTAGACAATAATAACATTTTATAGCCCAGAAAATCAATACTAGTAGCGGCAAATTTACAGGTTCATTTCACAGGGCTGTTACTTAAATTATGTTTATCAATGATGGATTGCAATAATTCAGCCCTACCCTTCAACAAAAGCAGCGTATCATTGATCTAGTGTGAATAAATATATAACATTATCAGCTATCACAGAATTAACAAATATTATATCTCACTACTGCTCTTGTGTATGCATTATCATACAATGGGGCTACAGAGGACCCCATCGCGCACCCAGATACTTGAAGATAGTGCTTCCCATCATAGTAAAAGCAATTTTTCAGAGCACCATTTTCAACAGTGCACAGAAAAAATCTGTATCAAGACCTGTGCACCAAGTGTTGTTAGTAATTAGACTCTTCATATAGTAGCAGCAATTCCCTCCTCATGGGGTATACACGTATAGAGAGAATTCACATCAATACTGCACAATATACAATCAGATGAAACATTATAAATCTCATTTAATTGTAGCAAGGAGTAGTATCCTTAAGAATGTAAGGATAATTTTGCACATATGGTTAAAGGTAGGTGTCAAGAAACATGTACACTGCTGTTGCTGCCAGGTAAGGGGGAGGGGGCCACTGGGCCCTCACTGGGCCCTGCCAAAAGACCTGGGCCCGGATAATAAGATCCCCTTATGTGTAAAATGTTTACTACTGTTTATGTTTTTTAATCATCCCAGCGGGGGAATTACCCACTTTTCTGGTGGTCCATTCCATCCCTGCATACTGATTCCTCAACTGTAAATCACACCTGCTGACTTTTACTTTCTCCTCTTCAGAAGAAGCTCAGAGTGGAAGAGTGGCTGGTAGCTGATGGGGGTGTGCCAAGTACTTCTCCTGATAGGCCCTACCCCCTTGTAGCATTATGACAGAATTGCAGGTCTATGAAGATAGGACAGGACTAAAATAATGCAATTCTTATAGAATTGTGTTAATGTGGCCCGACTCCTCCCCATAGACCCGCAATTTGGGGGTTGACTACCCACTCTTCCAGATACTCTGTGAAATTTGGTAGTCTCCCAGATATTCTCAGAGCCTAGTTAAGTATGCTGTCAATTATTTATTTTTATGGCAGCAACTGTCTATATTGGTGACCAACTACAAGTTCCAGCACCCTGTGTATGCCAACAGAGGAACTGCAACAAAAGTAGCAGCAGACACAGCAACACTGAAACTGTCAGAGGGTCAGCAGAGACCCCTTCTGTTATACATTTGGGACAGACCTGTACAAAAACCATCAGAAACAAAGGTACAGTGTGTGCTTGTGTATGTGTAATAGAATGTGACATTTCAGTTTGTGCAGTTTTTTGACAAATGGACCTCACTTGTACCATCATCTCCTCTTCATTGCTAACAGCCAAGGCCATAAGTAGGGTGGTGCAGTTGGTGCAACCACACAGAGTGCAGATGCCCTGTGGGCAGAACTAGTCATCACCACAATCTGTGATTGATAGGTGCCCACTGCATGAATGTTAGTTGTGGTTCCTTCTCTGCCTGGTGCACTGCTACAGTACTAATATACATGTACATTGCAGCAGGCAGTGACTGTAC